>NW_026900826.1:10000000-10247699 GCF_033783945.1 Neopsephotus bourkii | reverse complement strand
GGGCGGGCGTGCGGAGGGGCGGGAGCTGCCCGCCTCGCAGCGCGCCCAGCGGCCGCCGCACGCTCCGCCCGCCGCTCCCGCCATGCCGGGGCCGGGACACCCCCTTCGCGCACAGCGGGGCGGGGCCGGACGGACGCAAGACCGCCCGCGCGGGCCGGGGCTCCCCGGGGACGGGGAACAGGGACCGGACCCCCCCCCAACCTACCATTACCACCACCACCACGACCGTTTCCCCCCCCCGCCAGGCCCCGCCCCCTACGGGTCGCCGGAGGGGGCCGGCACCGGGCCTAACGCCCCCTCCGCGCCCCCCCACTCCCCGTGCTTTTCCCGCTTACCTCGAAGCAGGCCCTGGCTGCGGCCGAGTCTCCCTCAGGGTCAGGGGCCGGCGGGCCCCTCCCGGGCGGGCTGTCCCCGGTGAAGTGGAGGGGGGGGTCCCCGCGCCCCTCCTCCCGGAGGAAGGGGGCGGGCCGGGGCGGCACCGGAGCCCCGGGCGGAGGGAGGTGTAGGGGGGGGTTCTCCCGGTGGAGGGGGGGGTAAGATGGAGTAACCGTCTGTCGGCCGCCGCGGCGGAGCGCTGCCCGCTTCTCTGTTCCCCGGGAAATCCCGCCCCCCTCTGCTTAGGGGGGGGAGCCGAGACAGCCTATTGCTCTGCCAGTAAGCCAATCATCGGAAAAGCCAATCAGCGCCTTGATCCCGCCTACCTCGTCTTCTCCTATGGGCTGAGGCCGCCAGGAAGGGGATGTGGAGAGGAAAGGGAGGGGAGTATTGAAGAGGGAGGGGGGGGTGCAGCGACCGCCGAAGAAAAATGTCCGTATAAGCAGCGCGTCCCGCCCCTTTTCGGTGGTCCCGCCTCCTCCACTTCCCTATTGGCTACGGGCAGAAAGCACTAGCCAATCGTTGAGCGGGCTTCGCCGAGCGTCACGGCGGGGGGGAGCCCGCCCACGCGGCGGGACGAGGCCACGCCCCCAACGGTGAGGCCACGCCCCCTCTTTTGTGGAATGTTTACATCGGCGCGCGCGGAAACCGTTGCCCCCCCTCCCCACTCACGGAGAGGGCGCACGTGCTCTCCGACAACCCCCCCTCTCACATCACCTCCCGCCGCCGGGAGGTGATGGGGAGGCGGGGCGCTTGTCGGCGGCTCCCGGTGAAGCGGAAAGCGGCTTCTCCCGGTAAAGGCGAGAGAGGCGGTGCTCCCTTTTGTCCCCCCCCCACCCATTCACTTCCGGGATGGCAGCGCCCCCTGCGGGGCGGGCTGCTTACACGTGGGGGGGGGAAACACGCACGCACGCACCGGAGAGAAGGGGAGGGGGAGCCAGGCCCGCGCAACGCCCTGCAGCCAATAGGGAACGAGGGGGCGTGGCCTACGAGAACCGTGCTCCCCGTTCCCGTTGGTGTCCGTTGGTGCGCGCGTTACCTCAGCGGCCTCTTCCCGCCGCAGTGAGGGACCGGGCGGGCTCAAGTGGCTCGTACCGAGCATTAACGATGAACTCAATGGAAGTGAAGCGGGGGGAACTCCCGGTCGTGTCCCCCCCCTTCCTCTCCGCCGCCGTATCGAGCGTCACGGCCGTACCGCCCACCGATGTGGGGGCGGTGGAGGGAGAGGCCTCGCGGAGGAAGGGTGGAAGAGGGTGATCCCCTGGGCCTTGCACACAGCCGGTGCTGAACACGGGATGGGGCTGATTTCGAATGTGATTATGATTCTTTATTACTGTTAACCACATGGGAGTTCAACAAGGCCAAATGCAAGCTCCTACAGTTGGGTCGGGGCAACCCCAAAGCTACAGGCTGGATGGAGAAGTGGTTCAGAGCCGCCTGAGGAGCAGGATTTGGGGGTTTTGAGTGAGAAGATCCCCATGACCTGGTTTCAGTGAGCGCTTGAGCCCAGAACCCCCCCGTGTGCTGGGCTGCACCCCCAGAGTGTGAGCAGCAGCTCAGGGAGGGGATCCTGCCCCTCTGCTGTGCTCTGGGGAGACCCCCCCTGCAGCACTGTGTGCTGTGCTGGGGTCCTCAGCAAGGACATGGAGCTGCTGGAGCAAGTCCAGAGGAGGCCATGAGGATGATCAGGGGCTGGAGCACCTGTATGGAGACAGCTGAGAACATTGGGGCTGTTCAGCCTGGAGAAGAGAAGCTGCGTGGAGACCTCAGAGCAGCTTCCAGTGTCTGAAGGGGGCTACAAGGATACTGGAGAGGGACTCTTCATCAGGGACTGGAGCAACAGGCCAAGGGGAATGGGTTCAAACTGACACAGGGGAAGTTCAGCTGAGCTATAAGGCAGAAGCTCTTCCCTGTGAGGGTGCTGAGGCGCTGGCACAGGGTGCCCAGAGAAGCTGTGGCTGCCCCATCCCTGGCAGTGCTCAAGGCCAGGTTGGACACAGGGGCTTGGAGCAAGCTGCTCCAGTGGAAGGGGTCCCTGCCCATGGCAGGGGTTGGAGCTTTAAAGGTCCCTTCAACACAAACCAGGCTGGGATTCTACTGCTATTTTTTTCCTCACAGCATTTCCACAGTTATGGAGGCAGCTGCACAGGAACCAGCCCCCTGCCTGCCTGGAGGAGCCTGGCCTGGCCTGGTCACACTCCAGAGGGAGGAAATAAAGCTGCACACACCACACATCTCGCTCACCTCTTTGGCTGGGACCTGCAGCTCAGTTTAGGTGCTGAAAGGTCTGTGACAGGAGGTGCTTGACCCTGCAGGGGGGCTTCTGTGCCACCATGGAGCAAGCATGGGAAGCTGGTGGTGAGGAGGGCTGAGAAATGAAGCACTCCAGAGCCAGGCTGTTTCCACACTCCCAGGACCAATTACAAGCACTGGAGTGATGGTCATTAGTGAGGCAGTGCACACCCGGCCAAGAAACGCAGGAAGCCAAGTGAAACAGGTGGGCACAGGGATGGCATCGCCACTTTGGAATCTCCCTTTAAATCCCATCTGCAGCCTCTTTGCATTTCATGCTGGGTCTTGTTGAGTTTTAGGACATCCCCACTGTGACTTTTGCTGGCAGTGATTGATCCCCATCCCAGGGGTGCTCCAGGGAAAGGGTGATGCTGCAGGCAGGGCAAAGCAAACCTCCTCCCACCCCTCTTCAAGCAGCTCAAAGCTTCATTCCCAGTAACACTTGGCTGTCTGCATGAAGTGGCCATTTCCACAGAAATCCCAGTGCCAAGCAGGACCTGCTGGCACAAGGAGGAGGAGGGGATGGAACAAACCCTCATGTTGTGCAGGAGCACTGAAAACACCAGCTTTGACAAGAAACACAGCCTTGGAAATAGTCATTGGGGTGGGGGGGGAGTGTTTGGGTTGTTTTCCCATGGAAAATGCTTACAACCCTTTCCTCCGCCTCCGGCACAGATGGGATCTTGTCCCTCCTTGCAGGGAGCTGCTGAGGTCTACGAATTCCCATTCAGAGCCAGTGTTTTCCCTTTCCACTCTGCTGTCCAAAGGCAGCCAAAGGAATCCTCTGCCTGTCTCTGCTGTCATTTGCCTGTTGAAGGCCTCTGGGCCAGTTACAAACCCTCCAACCCTCCAGTTTGAAGTCCAGCCCCACCGACTGCTGCTCTTAACACATTCTAAAAGGCAAAAAAAGAAAAATTAAGCTTAAAATAAATATATATTAACATGAACCTGAAGTGCCTTTTGGTTAAACACCCTCTTTACAGTGGTGCCTGGTGTTCTACCATGATGCTGATGGGCAGCCAGGACACGGGTCTCTTGGAAATGCTCTGGTTCTCCATGCCCACATCACACAGAATTCAGCTAAAAGGCACAACTGCCTTTACCCTTGCACGCTGAGTGGGGTTGGGTGGGATTCCACAGCCCGTGGGACACAGGGCATAACCTAAAGCTGGGTTGTGGTCCCAGCACCTTCCTGACAGCCTAGGGAGAGCCACTGCTCACAGCACAGGCCTGAAAATGAGACGCAAACACCCCCTTCCTGAATCATGGAATCACTGGATCAACCAGGCTGGAAAAGACCCGTAAGCTCAAGTCCAACTGTTCCCCATCAGTGCCCAGGCTACCACTAACCCATGGCACTGAGGCCTCATCTCCACGCTGTGTGAACACTTGCAGGGACGGTGCCTGCAGCCCTGCCCTGGGCAGCCTGTTCCAATGCCTGAGCACCTCTGGGGCAGGAATTGTTCCTCAGCTCCATCTAAACCTGCCCTGGTGCAGCTTGAGGCCGGTTCCTCTTGTCCCATCCCTTGTTCCTTGGGAGCAGAGCCCAGCCCCTCCTGGCTCCATCCTCCTGTCAGGCAGTTGGAGGCAGTGATCAGGTCCCCCCTGAGCCTTCTCTTCTCCAGCCTGACCCCCCCAGGTCCCTCAGCCCTTCCCCATCACCCTTGTGCTCCAGCCCTGCACCAGCTCCATTGCCCTGCTCTGGATTTCCTGCACACATGCCAGCAGGAAAGCTCAGCTGGGTGAAGAAAGGGCACCAGGATCCTTCTTCCCAGGCATGAGGAGCTCCCTTGGATGCTGGAGCTGCCCTGCAACAGGCACTGGGAGGGAAACTCCAGGCCAGCCCAATTGGGGGAGCTGCTTTGCAGGTCAGGCCGACGCTGCTTGAGGAGCACAGCAGGAAGGAGACCCCCCAGCTGAAACAAAACAGCTCCACAGGCAGGACATGCCCGGCACCAGGAGTACTCAAATCCCACCCAGCCATGGCACTGGGGCATGCACCCTTCCGAGACAGACACCCTGCTGCTGCCACCAGTCCTTTTCCAGCCATCCCACCCATGCTTTGGCCCCCGTTTGGCATGGCCAAGTCTGACACAGCTTGCAGGTTTCCTCTTCTCCCAATGGCAGAAAGGCCTCTTTTGGCTTCTTCTCACTCCAGCTGAGCAAACACAGATGCTGCTCTTCCCACCTATCTGTGAGCCTGCTCGGGGACATGTGCTCTCCTGCTGGCTCTAGGGCTTCATTTGCACCCGCCACCTTATGTCTTCCCTTCCCTGAAGCCTCAGGCTGTGGCTGCTGCTCCAGGACTGGCATCACTCGCACCCAAAGGCGCTGGGGCAGGCGGTCACCCCTGGAGCTCACAGCCAGCCCAGCCACGTTCCCCTCCAGCTGTGCCCATGCGGTATTGTGCCCTCACCCCAAATCCAGCAGCCAAATGCTGCTGCCACCATTTGAATGCTCCCGACAGCAGGAAGACAATGGATGCTGCCCAGAGGATGGAAGGAGCTGAAGAAATACCAGTAATGCCCAACACCTCCATTCCTTTAATCTTTGCTTCCATTCCTTGAGTGACACCTGTAGCATCACAACCCTGCTCAAATCAGCCCATCCTTTTTGACAGTGTGGCCCTGCTTGCTTGGCCCCTCCATCCAGGGCATTGCCTTTCCAGCTAAGGCCTGGGTTTTCCTCACAGGCAGAGGTTTGGTGTCATCAGGGTGGCACTTCCTAAGGAATTACTCGTAAAGATAGAAGGAAGGAAGGTGGAGAAAGGGACTACACAAAGAGGCAGCTCCAAAGAGCCTGCTGCTTGAAGGAGGACAGGAGAGGATGCTGTGGGGCATGAGAACAGAGGTAGGAGCATGGAAGGGAGCTTGTTCCTTCCCTCCAGCCCTTATCCTGCCTGCCCAGGGACACTGCCTGCAGCCTGGTTATCTCCCATGGGGCCTCACCCAGGACCAGGGCCTGAGCCCTCCAGCCCCATGCATATCCCACCCCATGTTCCCCACAGTGCTATGAGGCTGTGGCAGGGCTGTGTGCCCCCGGGGATGAGGCCAGCTTGATTTTTGGGGACCACAAAGCCCTCAACTTCCCTCTCTCTCCTCTCCTGCCCCAGACTGACTCCACAAGAGCCCAAAGGCCTGGTCACTGGTAGTATATTTATAGGTCGATACAAATCAAATCAAAACCAAACCCAAAAAGTAACAACAACAAAAACGTTTCTCTGAACGAGAGCAAAATAGGAACATTTACAAATAACTTCTGGCTCTGGCTTGGATCAAGTTAATGTTAAATAAAAAAAAAACCAAAAACCAACCAAACAAAACCTCAACCCCCCCAGATTATAAAAAAATAAGAATATACACATTCAAAGAGCTTATTACAGTATAAAGGCCCGAGGTGCAGGCGCTGCAGCCCCAGCTCCCCGGCCCTCGGTTGTCACCTCTCCAGGGCCCAGGCTCTTTGTGCTCAGCGCTCTTCCAGCCCGTGACTCACCACAGGGCTGGGTTCCCACTGCTGGCAACCTGGAGAGCCGGTCGGTCCCCATGCATCCCTCTGTCCGGCCCCATCACCTCGTACCTAGTGAGGCCCCAAGGGGCAGGGGATGCTGGTGAGCCAACCCACAGCCAATGGCCTCCAGATCCTCCTCCCAGGAGCACAGGCTCCCAGCGGGAGGTGAGGATGGGGAAGACGAGAGAAGGGAAGCAGGGGATGCTGTTGAGCATCCCCATAGGGTACCGGGTACCAGTGCTGCCCGTGGGGAGCAGGGGAGGCAGGAAAGGGGGAAACAAAGGAAGACAAGACAGAGCCAGGCCCAAACTCACCGCTCCAGGGATCACAGCAGGGAGAGGGCAGGACAGGAGGGCCCCACGGGAGCTGCAGTAACGGGTGCTTGTATATATGTATCTATATAATAGCCGGGGTCGGGCACAGCGTGGATATATTATATACACACATACATACAGACACACAGACGTAGTGGCAGGTAAGACTGAAGTAGGTGCCTCTTCCTAAGCCCCCGGCAGGGGCAGGACTGGAAATACATTTCCTAGGGCTTTACAAAGCCCCTCTTAGATACATTTGAGATGGTCCCACCAAACCAATATATCAAACAAAAGAAGAACACAACTCCAAGAGAAGAAAAACCACACCTCCCCAAGCAACCAGCCAACCACCCACCCATCACAAACACCATGGGGAGGAGCGAGAGCCTCTTCCATGCCATCCTCTGCCCCCAGTGAGCGACAGCCACCCCTTGGGTTGATAAGGCACAGTTTGACAGCAGTGCTAATGGTCACGGATGGGCAGTGCCTGCACACTGCTGGGTCCCGGTGGGCGCAGAGGCGGCTCTGGCAGCCCCGGGTCCTGTGGGTCTCAGTGTCCCGGCGAGCTCTTGTCCGGGGCGGGCCGGCTGTGGTTGGTGAGCAGGAGCCCCTCGCGCTGGGCGTGCTCCAGGATGGCGGTGTAACAGAAGTAATACTGCTCGGGGGTCTGGATGCTGAAGGCGCGCTGGCTCCGCATGCGCAGCACCGTCTGGTAGATGTTGAGCGTGCCCACGTCCTGCAGCTGCGACAGGCAGATGTCCAGGGCGCAGAAGGTACCTGGGGATGGCGACGGGGATGGGGTCAGCCACCAAAGAGACACTGCAGCCTCTTGGGAGAATCAGAGAGGGGCAGCAGTGGCCATCAGCACACCCACCAACTTCCTGCGTGATGCCATGGGCATCAGAAGCCAGCATCTAGTGCCCAAGAATGCTGGGCTGGGGCAGCCTGGAGAAGGCTCCTGAAGAGGAGACCTTAGAGCAGCTCCAATGCCTAAAGGGGCTGCAGGAAACCTGGAGAGGGGCTTGGGACAAGGGCCTGTAGGGACAGGCCAAGGGGAATGGCTTGAACCTGCCCGAGGGGAGACTGAGCTGAGCTCTTAGGCAGAAGCTCTTCCCTGTGAGGGTGCTGAGGCGCTGGCACAGGGTGCCCAGAGAAGCTGTGGCTGCCCCATCCCTGGCAGTGTTCAAGGCCAGGTTGGACACAGGGGCTTGGAGCAAGCTGCTCCAGTGGAAGGGGTCCCTGCCCGTGGCAGGGGTTGGAGCTGGGTGAGCTTTAAGGTCCCTTCAACCCAAACCAGGCTGGGATTCTGTAATTCTCCTGGGCCCACCAAATCCTCATCCCCATTACCTGTCCTGCCGATGCCAGCGCTGCAGTGCACCACGACTGGGGGTCCCCCTGGGTGACCCTTGAAGCGAGGTCCCAGGGCACTGACTGCCACCCGCTGCTGCTGCTTCACAGCCCCCAGGAAGTCAATGAGGGTGGCAGCAGAGGAGGGGACGCCGTAATCCGGCCAGCTCAGGTACTGGAAGTGGGACACGAGCCGCCGCTCCCTGGTCTGGGGGCAAGCAGTGGGGTTAGACCTCTCCCCTGGCCATGGAGGAC
Source organism: Neopsephotus bourkii (assembly GCF_033783945.1). Lineage (NCBI taxonomy): Eukaryota > Metazoa > Chordata > Aves > Psittaciformes > Psittacidae > Neopsephotus > Neopsephotus bourkii. The sequence continues at coordinate 10,239,609 of NW_026900826.1, read as the reverse complement.
CCCGGTGTCCCCCTGCCAGGCTGCTGCAGCCACGCACCTCCGAGCTGTGGATCTCCAGGATGGTTTTCTTGTAGTGGCTGAGGTTCTCCACGCCCAGGTTGGTGATGGTCAGCGCCCCAAAGCACACCTTCGTGTCCTTCTCCAGGGGCCAGTACTGCCCGCACTTCCTCCTGCCTCCCTCCTCCAGCCTGGGAGCAGCACAAGGACAAGCTGGTGATGTCCTCCCCGCCTTGCTTAGGGACATGTTCCATGCCACCCGCCTTTGGTCCCCACATGGGATGAATGGCCTACTCCTGATGCGATTCCCCCACGCTGCGAGGCTCTGCCTGGCACCACGGCTGCAGGGTCACTGCAGGGAGCACGGCGCTGCCCGTCCAACATCAGAAACGCTCCTTTCCCCAAGGCAACCCGAGCTGTGCCCCCATGAGCACTCACCGGGTTGTCATCACGATCACCAGGACGTTCTGCTCCCACACCATGCGCCAGAAGTCCCCATAGGTGTTTTCCAGAGGCCCTGCAGGGATACCACATGCATCAAGCCCCTTTGCCCAGTAGTCCCTTACCCGCAACCAGAGCCCTTTCCCATGGGCACCGACCCCAGTGTGGATCCACCAACCCTGCCTGGAGCTGCAAGCGACTGTCCCCTGCTCCAGCACCAAATCCCTATGGCTCAGCCCTGATCCCCCCTCTCTGCTCCCTGCTGCTTCATCCCTGGGCAGATGGGACCCAGAGAGGGCCAAATCCACCCACAGAGCAGGGGACTTGCTCCCTGCTCCCGGGATGTCCCCCACTGTGGGCAGTGACTGATGCTGGGCAGGGAGGTGAAGCCCACTCATGCACCAGGAGCAAAATGACCCCTTGGTGGCTTGCGCCGTACCCTGAGTCCCGATGTAAGCGTTCCTCTGCTTGTAGCCATCCATGAAGCTCGCGTTGATGTAGTCAGTCAGCTGCAGGGACAAAAGCATGCACAGCATGAGCCCTCTGGAGCTCCATGGCTGGGATGGGGGGACAGCCAGGATGGGGGGACAGCCAGGATGGGGGGACAGCCAGGATGGGGGTACCCCACATTCCCATCCCCGCTGGCTCACCTCTGGGCGGCTGTACGGCTTCGCCAGCTTGACACGGGTTTGGTCCAGGCAGGGCACGTCCCCATACCGGTTCTTCTCCTGGTTGTAGGGTGCCCTGGGAGGCAGGGGAGAAGAGAGGGAAGTAGGGATGCTTTCTAGGCAGGGAAGGAAAGGGAACGTTTCTCCCTCCACACAAGCCTTCAGTGCCTGTAGCATGGGCTCTGCTGCCATCAGCTGGCCAAAGCCTCGGGAAGCAGAGTCCCAGCCAGCTCCTTGTCCCCGCTGTCCCCCTGCGGCTGCAAGAGCCCCAAAGGCGGCTGGCAGCATCACTAAGCTGGGGCTCTCCATGGCTAACCCAGAGCAGCGCACCTCAAAGAGGCAGCAGGAGCACAGGGAAGGGGTCTGCAAGAGAGGGGTCCCCCCAATGGGCTCCTTGCCCCCAACTCACAAAGAGCACACAAAGGTGCCCGCGGGGCTCCTGCGCCGAATGTCTTCGTACTCCTCATAGATGCCGCGTTTCTGCTTGAGGCTGACGTGCTCCAGCAGCTCCTGCAGCGTCACGGACTTGGGCCCGGGGACGTGGACGGAGCCGTTGTCTTTGGGGGCCGCCAGCGGCACCAGGATGAGCTCGTCCAGGGGGTCGGGGTGCCCGTTCTGCTGCGGCAGGAACCGGCAGTTCCAGCTCAGGGGGTCCAGTCTGAGGGACCCCCCGAGGTACTCGGGGAGGCATTCCCGGGGCAGGTGCTCCTTCAGCTCCGACATCTTCACCATCTGCACCTGCAGGAGGACAGGGAAGCACAGGGGTGACTCCAAGAAGGATGGGGAGGGTTTGAGGGGAAGGGGACAGAGATCACAACAGCCTGGACCAGTTCCCATGGACCCCAACCTGCATTGGGGTCTTCCCCCTTCCTCCTCTGCCTTGGGAGGGGACCTGAGAGGACATCAGTGGGGCAACAAAGGCTGTCCCCACCTCATGTTCCCAGGGTGGGAGTCCACACTGACACCCAGCTCCACATTCCTGAGCTCCTACCCAAAGCAGAGGGGCAAAGTCCAGCCCAGGGAGATATCAGCATGGAGCTGGGCTCTATCAGCACCACTGGTGCTGAGGATGCTGGTTCAGGTGGGTTTGCCTTTGCCAGGTAGGGCCTGAGCACAGGTATTGAAAGTTCCCTTTCTCCTGTGTGCTCAGCAGAGGTTTCCTTTCCCTTTAATGCTTTACCATTGCCCCCACTTGCTGCTGCTGGCAGCCGCCCCACAAGGGAAGAAACCAAAGGCAATTTCCAAAGCTACTTGCTGAAAACACCAAAGCAGGTTGGCTCCTATGGAGGAAACCGAGGGAGCCTCTGCTTCTCATGGATTTGGGCTCAGTGGATGGGGCTGAGGGGCACAGGGTGCTTACACCATCCTGTCCCAAAAGGAAACCAGCCCCAGCCCTCCCCAATGGTCCCGTGCTGGGGTCCCTGCGCTCACCCGCTCCCGCAGCTTCTCCTTGAGCAGCAGGCTGATGATGGAGTAGGGCACACGGAACCACATGGGCGCTCCCACGATGAAAACCTTCTTGAGCCGGGCCGGGAAGGCTCCCTGTGGGCAGGAGGGGGTCAGAGCCACGCTGTGGGGCAGGAACCAGCCCCTCTCCATGCTCTGACAGCGTGTGGGGGCATGGCCCAGCAGAGGTGATACCGAAGGGACCCCGAAGCGGCAGTGCCACATCTGAAGCACATCTTTTTCCCATAGGAAATCAAATGATTTCCATGGAATTAGGCAGGATAAGGGATTGGCTCTGCGGGGGAGCCCGGGTTTGCTCAGAGCGCACACCCCAGCCAGTATTTGCTGTTATTTCTTCCTTCCAGCGAAGGGAGGAGGCACCAAATGCCAGCACGATTGGAGAATAACTTGCATCTGTTTTCCCAACAGCGCTGCCAGCAGCTGCAGGAGGAATTCCAGCCGGGACAGCTGAGCCCTCCCCGCCATGGGATACTGCAGCATGGCTGGGTCTGGCTCCCAGCGCCTTCCTGAGCCCTATGGGGCTGGTGCACTTCAGCCGAGACATGGTCAGCATGGTCCAGGGTGGAAACCCACCCCAAGCCCACAGCACTTCATGTCCTTGGTGAGCAAAGCCACCCCCAGACACCAGGTCAACCCTCACCCTTACCTTGAGCAGGTTGAGGATCTTCTTGCTGAGGTCCAGCTCAAAGTTGGTGTACTGCGAGCCTGCCATGTCGTAGATGAACACCAGCCCGTTCCTCTGCGTTTCGAAGCTGAGAGATGGCAAAGACCAACATCAACCCCATCACATCCAACCGCTCAGCTCCTGCACAAGCAGTCTAGCCCTGCCCTCCACTTGCTGACTCCAAAAATTCCCCTTTGTGCTTCCAGGACCCAGCCTCACTTCTGCATTTCCCAGCTGCTCCTTATTTAAGAACCCTTATTTAAGCCTTGGCTTAAGCCTTAAGCCCGTCTCAGCTGCACCACCCATGATGGGTATGTTCAAAACCAGAAAGAGCCCAGCAGGATACATGGGACATCCTGGCATTGTATTTTTGGCAGGGCTCACATTACCCGTGGCAGGGCTGCTGCTCCCCAGCCAAAGCCTGCAGGAACCAGGGGCTCTGCTGCACTGAAACCTGGATGAGGGCAGGGAAAGGCTGGAAAGAGCCTGCTGCAGGGCTGGAGGGGCTTTGTTCCCCTGCTGAACGTCCCCATGGGGATGCCTGGCTTGACTTCAACCCAGGGGAAGACACAGGATGCTGTGACCCCTTCTCTCCCCTAACTATAGATGGGATACACAGAGGCACACAGGAGTTCACCTTCATGGGAAGGTGGCACATGCTTTCCCCGTGAAGCCTTTTGAGGGGTTTCACCAAGCCCTCAGCACGCAGCAGCATCTCCCCTCACCCCCGGGACGTGTACCCCGCAGGCTCACCTCTCCACCGCTCGGTCCAGCAGGTAGAAGAGCGCCTGGAGCACCACATGCTGCACGCTCTTGCTGGGGTGGTGCAGCTTGGCTGTGAAGAGGGCGATGGAGGCTCCCGAGGGGTCCCGCACGCTCTGGAGAGGGAACAGGGTCAGGCCACCCCCAGCACCAGGGGGTACCTCGGGGAGGGGGGGACCCCAACCTACCAGGATGGTGAACTTGCCACTGAGCAGCTCCGAGCGCAGCGGCTCCTCGTGTGGCTTCAGCTTCACGATGCCCTCCTTCAGCCGCGTCTCCTGCGGGCAGGGAGCTGGTGTGACCCACCTTCACATCCCTATGGGGCACCCGGCCCCCCAGGGGAAACCCCTGCTCCGTGGCCCCATTTTCAAGCATAGGGAGGAGCAGCTAAGCAAAACTAGGATGGGAAAGGTATTACTGGTGTGTATATATCCTTTATCTATGGGGAGATGCTCTGCAGCATCGCACACACTGTTCTCAGTGGAGGGGATTGGGGTCACCAGGATCTCCATAGTGATCGCCATGGCTGGAATAGGAGTTTTCCATCCAGATAAAACTCATAAGCGAGTGAAAGAAAAAGACAAAACCAGGCTGAGAAAACTGGGGGACAGGCTAAGGAAATGGGGGCTGTTCAGCCTGGAGAAGAGAAGCTGTGTGGAGACCTCAGAGCAGCTTCCAGTGTCTGAAGGGGGCCACAAGGATGCTGGGGAGGGACTCTTCATCAGGGACTGCAGTGATAGGACAAGGGGTGATGGGTTCACACTGAAGCAGGGGAGACTGAGCTTAGCTCTTAGGCAGAAGCTGTTCCCTGTGAGGGTGCTGAGGCGCTGGCACAGGGTGCCCAGAGAAGCTGTGGCTGCCCCATCCCTGGCAGTGCTCAAGGCCAGGTTGGACACAGGGGCTTGGAGCAAGCTGCTCTAGGGGAAGGGGTCCCTGCCCGTGGCATGGGTTGGGACTGGATGAGCTTTAAGGTCCCTTCAACCCAACCCAGGCTGGGATCCTAAGGGAAGGGACATCCGTGGGACCAGAGATCCCACAGAGCTGAAGCCCTCCCTGCTTACCCGGTAGGAGTGGAAGAGCTCGATGGCGCGCAGGACGTCGAACTTGCGGGCCATGAGGAACTTGACGGCCACGTTCCAGGAGAGCGGGGACACATTGTACTGGCCCGTCCACTTGTTGATCTCCTCCAGGAACTGCTTGGTCGCCTGCAGGAGAGACGAGGGGTGTGCAGCAGGATGGGGAACAGTGACCCAGGAGCATCCCTGGATACAGTGGGAGCTACATGGTCCTCAGTGCATGGGCAGGGGCTGAGCATGGCTCAACAGCTCCTCTGGGTGAGGCTGGGAGCTCTACAGCAAGTACTGGGGAAGGAGGATGGAGATGGGGCAATGCCAGCGTGGGGAAGGGACCCAGTGGGAGGGTGCTGGCATTGGGGCTGGGGGAGACGCATGGGAGGGAGAGGGGGAGCGGAAGGAGGGTTTTACAGGCAGCAAACTCCTGTTCAGACACAGCAACCCCAGCGCAGAGGGAATCCATCACCCAACAACGGCCCCCAGGGCTGCAGCTCCGCTGTGGAGCAGCAACCGTGGCCATGTGAACGTGGGTAACAAGGGCTGGTGCTTCGACATGCTCAGGACACGGACCAGCTCACCCAGTAAGGCCAGTTTCACATGGCCATAGGAGACCAGGTGAGAAGGGTTCAGTGCACGGTCCTAGGATGCTTCCGCTGCTCCTCACAGCCCCGTAATACACTAGGGCCATCCTGCACAAGCACCCTTCCCTCCCCAAGCACCCCAAATCAGGAGAAACCAAGAAACTTTTCCAACCCCAGCACTGATGGAGCAAAGTCACAAAATGAACCTTCAACCTCCCAGCAGGCCTCCAAGCCCCGAATGCCAGCAAAATAACCCTAAATGTATGAATCAGAAATGCATCTGAACCTCATGTGCTAATGGAAGCATCTTCCCTTTGTGCTGTGTATTGAGCCCCTGCGCCGAACAGGAGCCCTGAGGGGGATCGTGTACCCCTCAAAGGATGCGGGCAGGATGGAGGGAGTCCCCGGAACACCCCGCTCCCACCCCCCGAAGCGGAGGGTTTCCATCCTCACGAGAGCAGAGGATGCCATGGCAGGCACAAGGGGAGGAGGAGGAGGGAGAGCGAGCGCCGAAGGCTGGCTCCGGGTGCAGGCAGCGCAGGCAGGCGGCGGTGTTGGATGTCAGGCACGGAGTTACTGGAGCCATTGAGCCAGAAAAGCTCTCGGCATTAATGACTTCCGACCGGAGGAAGCCGAGGGCCGGGGTTTATCGGCGGCGCAAGGCTGGCAGCAGCAGCGAGCCCCACTCATGACATGAGCCAAAGGAGCCTGGCTCATCCCAGGGGTCACATTCCCAGCGTTACAACAGACAGGTTCCAAAGGGGAAAGGGCTCATCCGGCTATGGGAAGGTGCTAAAGAACAGCTCAGACCCCCGGCTCATCGCAGCCAGGAGCTCCCTAACTCATATCAGAGTCTGGGCAAGCATCAGCCAGGAGCAACCTGAAAGAGCATCTCAATAGCCTGGCTCTGAGCCCTTCCTTTGCCAGTGGGATCGGTCCCCACTTATCTGCAGTAGTGGGGGACAAGGGACTGGTGGGGAACAGGTAAAGTGGGGCACCAAGGAGACAGAGCATCCAACAACCCCTCCCAGTGCCTGGCAGGAGCTCTTCCTGGGAGCTGCACTGATAGGGCACATTTATCTTCATGGCTCCATCTCCAGCAGCCTCTGCTTTGGCAAAACAAAACCAGCTCTTTTATAGACCAGATTTCCAACCATTTCCCCTGTGTTGAAGTGGGACGGAAAAATAAAGGGGTCTATACACAAACCACCTTCAGCCTTAACACAGCACTCACATCATGTGTGTGTATATATGTATATATCCTACCATATACATATCCTATTCATATATATATGTATGTATCCTATCCATAAGCGAAGATGAGGAACAGATCCCCAGCTTTGCCAGGAAGTCCCCCAGCTGCCCCAAAGCTGCGCTACAGATGCAAACCCAAACCAACAGCAGAGATCCTCCCTCCCCAGCGTGGCATAGGGATGCCAGGCACATTCCCACTGCCCTCAGACCAACACCACAGCTGGAGATGAGAAAGACACCCTGAGATGATGGGAAGGATGCCCCGAGGGGCACAGTGACAGCGGCAAGAGGATGCGCTGTGTGATTCAGTGTCTCCTTCCTCAGCATCCAACACACCACACTGCGTGCAATCCCATTTCCAGGATCCAATTCGAGGGATGCCGGGGTGTTTGCAAGGAGGGAGCTCCACATAAACAAGCACTGGTTTGGCAGCCATGAATTCCAGCTTTCTCCAGGAACAAAACAACATCCCGAGCTTACCAGTGCTGACACTCAATGGCAGGAGAGTGTTACCCAGCTGAGCATCAGCACCAGGCTCCCACCATCGTTTGTGTCCCCATCCCATATGGATTCAGAGAGGTGTGGAGGGGTCTGGCTCCGGGGTGGCAGCAGGAACCAGGGGTGCCATGGCCCGCAGCCGGGCACTTTGAACAATGCTGCTCTATGGAACGCTGGCGTCATCTGCGTCCCCGCTGCGCCAGGGCAGGGTGGTGACAAAGCCACCGCCATGGAACATGGGGCTCTTCAAAGCCACCCTCCTCCTTCAGCACCGGGGGAGGAATGACTCCTGTAACATGGCAGATGGGCTAAAAACCCCCGAGGAACATCCGCTTGGTCCCTCTGGGATAGGCTGGGAACTGCAGAGATCCTATAGAGCAGGACACAACCCGAGGCTGGCAGGGAGAGGAGAGGGGTGAGTTCACCCCAGGCTTGCTGTTGGTAACGGGGGGGAATGGAGCAAGCAGAGGAAATCCCGATGATCCCAAGGAGGATGAGAGCGTGGCAGGAAAGGGATGGACACCAATGAGAAGAAAGAAACTGACACTATTTTGGCTTCTAAGACACAGAGGCCCGCACCAAGGGCAGCCTGATGACCCAGACCTGAAGCCCTTACTGCAAATACCCCTTCATCTTCCCCATCCACTATTCCCACACAGAACAAACCCTCTGGACATCAGCTCTCAATGCAAACCAAACCAAACCGAGCCTCCCTGCCAGAGCAGGGGCTTCCAGAGCCATGCCTGCTGGAAGCTCTGCCCTCTCAGTGATGCAGAACACAAATCAAGGGCACGCGCAGGGACATGGGGCACAAACACCCCCACCTCCCGCAGATTCGATTACCCTGGGGATAGGCTCTGGGAGCGGAGCTGATAAGAGGGAGGTGTGGTGGAGGAGAAACCCTGGGAGTGCTGCGTTTCCCAAGCATGGGCTGCGGGATGGACTCATCCAGCTCTGGCTGAGCGGGGCAATGGGGGCTTAGGAACCCCCCCCATGGACAAGATGGATGTTTTAAAGGAGAAAAGCAACCAACCAAACCCAAAAGCGACCCCCTGGTCCCTTTCCCCTTTGCACCGCAGCCCCAAGCTGGCTGATGCGACCACCCGAGGGGAGCCTGGCTTCGAGGAAGCCTCCGCATCCCGGTCCAGCGGGCTCGGGGTGCGGATGCAGAGCCCAGCGTGGGCACCGCTGGTGATGGGGGCACACAAAGGAGGCGGGGGAGGGGGGGGAGCCGGGGGCTGCCGTCTCCATCCCGTGCTCCCCGCCTGGCTCCATGGAGCCCAGCAACATCCTCCCGCGGTGACGCAAGGGCCGGCGGAGGAAGCCGGGACGTCACGGGCGGCCTGGGGCGTGGGAAGAGCGTGCACACGCAGCCCCGCGCCAGGCTGCCCCCCGGCCCTGCGGGGCCAAGCACCGGCACCGGCACCGGCACCGGGGGGGGGGGGGGCTCCCCGCTACCGGGGGTGCGGGACCCCAGCGCCCTGCACGCCCCTGCGCAGGCCTCTGGGTGTGCGGGGAGCCCTGAGCGATGGGGGTGCTGTGCGGGTGCAGTGTGCGGGGATAGCGGGTGCGGGGATGTCCGGAGCGGGGTGGGGGCTTTGTAGATGGGATTTTCCTTAGGGAGAACCGCCCCACTGGGAAAAAACCACCCCGGGAGAGCCCGGTACGGGAGCAGCGCACGGGGTCCTGCCCAGCCCGAGCCCGACCCGGCGGGGACCTACCTGCTCCTCCTCGGCGCTGAGCTCCGCGGCCATGCTGCGTGGCCCCGCTGTGCCCCGGGCCGGGCCGTGCCGAGCAGAGCCGGGCTAAGCGGCGGGCGCCCCGGCGGAGCCCATCCCCGGGGACCGGCGGCGCTGCTGGCACCGGCCCCTCCCGGCCACCGCAGGCTGGGCGAGGGCGGCTCCGCCCCGGGGTCCCCGCCGAAAGTGCCCCAAGATCCGAGCTGAGCCCCGAGATACCGGTAACAAACGGCGCTGTCCGCGGCCCCCCGGGAAGTTCCGCTGGCCCCAGGGAAGCGCCGCTCGGCTGGGCCGGGCCGGGCTCAGCTCCCGCTCCGCTCTGCCCCGGTGGGGGCGGCGGCAGGAAGCGCCCACAGCCCCCTCCCCTCCTCCTCTTCCTCCTCCTCCTCCTCCTCCTCCCTCGGCCCGGCCCCGGCGGGAGGAGGCGGGGGCCCGGAAGCCGTTCCCGGCGGGGAGCTGGGGGCCGGCACCTCCACCATGGCCCTGCCCGGGCTCGGTTCGGCTCAGCCCGGGGGGCCACCGCGTTCCCCGGCCCCCCCAGCGGCAGCTGCAGCCGTTAAGATGGTGGCGGGGAGCTCCGGCCGCCATCCTCCGCTCTGCCCGCCCCGGGGCCCCACGTCCATCCCTGGATGCGCTCTGTCCTGTGTGAGCGTGACCCCGGGCCGGGGCTCCGGCTCCCCGGGGCACCCGCAGCCTCGCCTCTCCCCGCCGGCCCTTCCCGGCATCAGAGTCCTCCTTTGCCAGCGCTGGATGCTCGCAGCACTCCCCCCGGGGCAGGAGGGGCCGCGGCCGGGATTCCCAGCTCTTTCCTCCCCTGCGATCCCGAAACCGCGTTCCCCGGCTGGGGAGTGCCGAGGGTCTGCGGGGAAGGAGCAGGGTCCTGTGCCCCACCAAAGCCCAGGCCCTGGCATAAGGGGACGTTGTTGACCCGAGGAGGACTGTGGTGGCAACACAGCCGCAGTTAAAGCCCTCAGGGGGGGTGACCCCACCTCTGTCCCTGCTGAAGCTGCTGCCCCTTCCCGTTGGGAGCGGAGCGGGATCGCACCCAGCACATAAAACAGTCACAGCAACAACCGGCGCTGGCCCCGGTGACTTCCCGTTTAACACCGTCTCTCCAAACACAGCCTTGCGTTTCCAACAGGAATTGGAAGGCAAATATTTATTCCTCCAGCCCCAGCTTCTGCTTTTAAAAGGGAAACTATGCAGCATCATCTGGAGCCAGCGGGAAGCTCCGGTTGCTTCGCTCTCGCTCCCTTCCATCCATCGGAGCACGCAGCAGAAAGCAGCCCCCATCTTCAGCTGGGTTCTCTCCCCTTCCCACTCCCATTCCGGAGGCTGCAGGACCTTGAACAGTTGCTGCAGGGCAGCGGTAACCGGAGCTGCAGCTTTCTCTTGCCCTGAGGGATGCGCAGAGCTGACATCCAGATGCCCACCTCCGGCTTTAATTGCCTGAATGGAAGGAAAACTCCGCTGCCAGGAGGCTGGATGCGGGCTCCCGGCATCCAGGGCTCTCCCTGCCAGCCAAAGGATGGGGGGAACCAGCAGCCTGGGGAGGACAAGGCAGCCCACATGTTTGTCCTCCCAGGCCAGCGGCTTTATTAAATCACACTAAACCTTCATCAAATAAGCAGCCGTTCAGAGCCCGCATCCGCACGCTGCAGAGCCGAGGGGCTGCTTCCTCCCCTCCGGAGCAGGGGGAGTGAGGCCAGTTCCTGCTGCCCGCTGCTCTAATCAATAGCGGCTGCACGGTCAGCGCGCAGGCAGCCCACACGCTTGGCACGGGAACAAGCCTTCTTCTGGGAAAGCCAGGGGTGGGAGGGCAGGATACAAGTGCCCCCGCTATCTGCAGGCAGCCAGCCCTGCGCGCCCTATCTCTGCCTGGATGCTGGCCCTCCTCCGGGGCAGTTGCATGGATGAAAGGGCTGTGTTTAGCTTGGTGTTTCACCCCATGGCAAGAGGGTTTGCAGCTCCCTCTGGAAAACAAACCTGTGGATACGGAGGAGGATCGTTTCCTCCCTGCTAAAACCAGGGAGAGGCAGCAGCTGGTGCTCGCAAAGCGGGCTTGGCCTGAGCCAAGAGGGACAGCGGAGACTGGAACCCACAGGAGCGTTTCCTCTGCTCCAGGGAGTGCTGTGAGCAGTTTCTCAGCCCTATTTGGAGGCGCAGCACGCAGCCACCCTTAGGTAGCAGGAAGACGCTCAAGAATTTGTCTTTCTGAGAAACCTTTTATTTGGCACGATCAATGCTGGCGTTTTTCAGAGCAAAACCATTCCTTCCTCCCCCTACTGAGGAAAGCCTCGAGGACAGGCTCCTGCCATGCTCGTGTGCACAAAGCCGTGCCTGGAGGCAGGGGATACGAGGGAATTGGGGTTTTCTCTGTGAGGTGGGGTGTGGAAAGCTCAGCCTTCGGATTTACAGCAGCCTGTTGTAAACTTTGGGTTCCCAGAAGGGGACTGACCACAACACTTGCATTGAGAAGGGCTGGGGAAAGAGCTGGATCAAAGGCTGATTTCCGGGGCTGGGGAGGTGGAGCTGCTACAAGCAGCAGCTGCACCTCGGAGGTCTGAGCACTGTTCCTATGCTGGAGCTTTGCCAGGGGCTTTAACAGCAGCAGGGTGAGGAGCTGAAGCGGGATCGTTTCATTTCCCACCGCACGACTGCCTTAGCAAAGAGCCGGGCAGTCCCGTTGAGGCTTCACAAAAGCCCTGGCAAAAAAAGAAAGCTAACAAAAACCCAACATCATCATAACCCAGAGAGGCACTTGCAGCAGACGTTCTGCCTTCATGCCCTTTAAACACATCCTATCTTCATTACCTTTGCCCCCTTCTCAGGGAGCGTGAGGGACAGTGAGAAGCAGGGAACCTTTTCCTTTCTCCTACCCAACCGCTCTGTCCCAGCAGCCTAATTCAGTTCTCCATGTGGCTCCCTGCTCCATCCCAGCCCTCGGGAGCGTTTCCTGGCTGAGGGGTGGACAAATGTTCCAGCTCGTAGTGGCCGTTTGTGGCCGCCGAGCTGCTCGGGTCCCCCTTTGCTGCTGCCAGCTCTTTGCTCTTCTTGCTCTCAATGATCTGCTGGAGCTGCCGCGCAGCGTAGGCTGGTTTGGCAGTGAGCACGGTGGCGGGCACGGCCAGCCCCAGGATTTCGGGTACCATGTAGGGCCGGAGCCAGCCCACCAGCGGGGTGCTGCCGGGGGTGTAGTGGGTTTGCTTGTGATAGAAGAGAAGCCCGTCAACCTGTATAAAGAGACAGGGAGTGAATGAACAGAGCTGGAGGCTCTGCAGGTGGATGCCAGGGCGCCAGACGACGGCCCCACGCTCCATTCGCAGGCCAAACCTCCCAGCTGGATCGTTTTTCCTCAAGCAGTGCAATAAAGAGGAAGGGAAAGGAGAAACCTGCGGGATCAGAGGATTTCATGGCTTGACATCCTCCAGGCCTGCAGACTGCAGCACAACCAGCGCTTTCCTCTGGCTGCTGGGAGCCCATCCTGCAGGAAAGCCATGGGGTTTCTGAATAAGGCAATGCAGAGAGAGGCCACTTTACTGGATTAAGGGTATTTTGAATAATACATTTGGAGAGTAATTAGTCAGAGCTGGTGACGCTGAGGAGCGTAACTGCTGCCTCCTCCAGCTGCCTTAGGCACAATGAATTCCTAATGCTTCCCAAGAGGGAACTTCTCTGGCAATCAATGACAGTTAAGGGCACTCAGGACTTCTGAAGGTTTAGGCCCTAACTCTTGTGCTGCTGTTTCCTCACTCTGCAGCCGGCTGAGCTTCCCCCACTGCCCCACTATGCTCAGGGATCCACATTCCCCCTCTTCCTGTGCTTCCCAGGGGTGTGCTGGGTGAGGCTGGATCAGGCTGACTAAGGCTGGAGGTGCTGCTCCTCTTAGCTCTTAAGAGGCCATTTGGCCATGACTAAGAGTGGTTGAGTGGGCAGGAGAGATGTGAACAAGAGCCCACCTTGGGCTGAATCGCTCCCAAGCCCTTCCCCAAGCAGTAACTCCTGGAATATCCACCTAAAACACAAAGCGTTTCCCTCCCCCTGCCTCCTGGGAAACCTTGGGAAGAGCCCCAGTCTGTGGCACCATGCCTGCACATCCAGCCCATTCCTGTGGGGGCAGGCACTTGATGAGCAACGGGGATTCTCCAGCACCCACAGGAATGCTTTGGTTTAAAGTTCAGAGCCTGGAAAGGCTTTTGCCTTTCCGACAGCTCCAAAGATCTCCCCCAAGCGGAAGAATCCCAAGCAGCTCAGAATGGTGGAATTGGGATGTTCTTCCTCTCCCGGACTTCTCTTCAGTTCCTCCCTATGCCTTCCAGTTCGTTGGATGGGTTGGCTGCACTGACACCAGCCCCAGCAGAGGAAGGGCTGAACCTCAGACTCCTCACGTTTGCCTCTTGGAGCTGCCCTGGCAGGGTTGCACCCTTCAAGGCTGCTGCAGATGGTGCTCTGCAGAGTTTAGGTGCTCCACAGGACTCCCCCCTGCCTTCTTTTACTCCTCAGATCCACTCCAAAACCCACTGCAAACCCGGTGCCGGGCACCTGAGCCAAAGTCCATTGGATTCAGTGGAAGATACTTCTGCTGAACACACCAGCTCTGCTCCTTACGGGAGGTTACAGCTTAACTCTGAAGACCCGGGTCTGAAAGCACTGACCCCCTCTGTCACCACCACATGCACTAGAGCCTTGCGAGGATCCCAAATGCTGGGGCCAGGCATAAGACCTCTGTTATGCTGTACTATCTATAGCAAGGCTGCGTTCTGTCCCCTACAAAGTCTACTGCGTTGTGTGCTGGGGGTGGAAGCTATTTACAGGGATTTCTTGGGCTCCCTCTTGTGGGCCATCATGAATGGACCCATGTTTCATTAAGGGATCCAGGGCTCTCTTCATTCCTGGAAGGGGCATCATGGGGTTTTTGGGTGTTACCATCTGATTTGAGCCAAATTAGGCCACATTGCACTTATCAAGGTCGTATGTTTTGGCCTGAGAGAACCTGGGAGGCAAATCACAGCTGAATCACAAGGGAGACTGCTCAGCTCCACCTCCTTCCCCATGCCTTTCGCAATGCTCTCCTTCACAGGCTGCAAGTTCTCTGCTCTGACCACAGTGGGGCAATTCTCCCCAGCCTTTCCTCCCAGGAGCAGATGCCTCAGGAAGGAATGAAGCTTTCTGCAGTAAATACAGGAATGGCTGTTCCTGCAGAGGCACTCAAAGCATTTGGCATTGGGCAAGTCAGCTGTAGGAAACCCGGGATGGGACTTTCCACCCCTCTCTAGTGACTATCCTGGCTTTGACATGCAGAAGGCTGAAACAGCCCTCACGTGGACTTTGATTTAGGGGACAAGTAACCTCTGTAGAGGCTGTTCCTGATCCTAGGGCTGGGACCGGGCACTCTGCAGCCACAGGAGGAGCCTCTGGCTCCCAGATGTTTGTCACTGACGCTGCTGGAATGCCACTGCCTCCATCCTGTTCTGCTGCAGTGCCAGGTGAGTCAGGATGGTCTAAAGCAGACGCAGCTGCTTTCACGAGAGCCCCTCTCGCTGCTCACAAACAGGGGTGGCACATGGGTTTGCCTGTCCTGCCCTTCTCCCACAGGTCAGCAGAACAGCACACCAGCACCTACTCCTAAAGCTGAAGCAGCAAAGGCAGGTGCCCAGTGCCCAGTTCAGCTGCTCTTATGGGGAGGATGACTGCTGAGGAGAGCCAAGAACTGCAGGAGCCAAAGGCAGGAGGCTGCCAGCTCCATAAAGCAAAGAGCAGAGCTCGTGCTATCCCATCCACAAGACCCTATGGTAGTAAAAGCAGGACAGACTCATCTGAACCCCTCCCAGCCATGTCTGTTGCAGTTACCTGCCCCCAGCCCTAGAACATTTCACATGCCCATTGCTAACACCCAAACCCATCTGAAACCATCAGGAGCTTCCCAGCATCCTTCCCCTTCCTCCCCACAAGACACAAGATAGCTGAGTGCCTCACACACAGACAGATGGAAGTAGCTACACTAAGCAAACACAGAGCCTGTGGCTGAGGGCAGAGAAAAACAGCACTCTGCCCACCCTGCAGACCTCTGGAGAAACACCACTGCATAAGGGGAGCACATGGCAGAGGTCCTCATGCCTGTACCCACGTCAGCCCACCCAGGGCAGCAGGCAGGAGCAGCTTTGGCACTGGAAAGGTTGGCTGTCCATCACACTGCTGCATGAAAGTGAGCTGTGCTGCTTCTGGAGGCAGTCTGCATGTCTGCACCTACCCTGCCTTCCCCAGAGGCTCTGCCAGGTTGTCAATAGCAGCAAACTAAGGCTGCCCAAAGAGAGGGAGTGCTAATGCACACGGTTTAACTCTCGTAGTTAGTTTGGTTGGATGCAGCCTGTACCTGGTGAGAGGGCAAGAGATCAGTCACGTGCATGAAAGGCATCCATCCCCTACAGAGGGAAACAGCAGCACAGCTCAGAGCTCCTGAACAAACGGGACATGCCTCTCCAAGCACTGGCAGTGGGGCTGACTCCAAGGCTGAGGTCCAGCCCCCCACTATGTTCTCACCTCGAAGGGGAAGTCCATAGCCAGCACCTTACACAGGCTGTCCGCGGAGCAGGAGAAGTTCTGCAGGCCCACAAATCTGAACTGAAAGAGTAAAAGAGGGTTAAAAGAGAGACAAGTGCAAGGCCTAAAGCAGAACAGGTCACTGAATCCAGCACCAACGTGGAGGTGGACAGGGAAGAAGGATTTGCTCTAGTGTGAGAGGGAGAGAGTGAAGGAAAGTAACTGGAGAGGAGACCTCAAGCAGGGACCACATCATTAAACTCTGGCTTTCCTGTCACAGGGTATCAGGGGCCTAACAGCATAAGTAAGCTTGAAAAAGGATCAGACCAGCTCCTGAAAGGCAGGTCCACTGGTGGCCATTAACTCCATGATCTAGGTATAACCACTGGCTGATGAAGTTGGAGGGAAACATGATGGGTATCTCCAATATCTTACTCTTCCCTCAGCAACCGGTCTTTGTGATTACTCGGGGTTATTGGGACAGACAGACCTCTTGATGGGATTCAGAACAGCAAACCCCAGATCTAGAGGCAAAACAACAGGACCAAGCTGTGCTTTGGTGCCAAGCATAGCCCACTGGACAGACCGGGAGTGCTTGAACACCTACAGAAATCACCCTTGCCACCAGAGAGCATGGGGTGGAATGGCTGTTGGCAGTAACCCCCACCATCTCTCCATCAGTCATGGATAAAGCTTGTACCTGACTGCAATTTCACAAACCTCATTCCCAAAAACAGAAGGTGACCTTTAAAAGAAGACCCACAATGCCCATAGAGCATGAAATCTACAGTGCCCAGAATGACTTATTTCAGGTATTTTACCATCCCGGTTCCACGACTCCCTCTCTGGCATTTAATGAGATGTGGATGGCAAAGCCTCAGGGCACAGCTCCCACATGCTCCCATACCTTTTTTTATCCAAGCATTTTAAGACTGCAGGAAGGACTTCTCAGGAGAGCTGCCCCTGAGATGCTCTTCTAACCGAAATAGAAAATGATGACCTCTGGGCAGGATGCAAAGCAGACAGACGTCTGCTCCAGGCTGCTGCCTCAGCCAAGCAACTCTTTCCACCCAGGAAATGAAAGCTGAAACAACCCCCCTTCATTAGGTAGCTGTCTTGTGGATATTCCCATCGGAGTCAGAACAGGATGTTCTCCACATACAGATACCATCGCTGCTGGCACAGGAGCAGCCATACCCATTTCCCACCATCTGCCCAGCCCCCAGGAGCTGCTCTGCTGCGCTGTGGCTGAGCATGCACAGGGGCTGCAGAGCCATCAGGTCCCACACTCTGCAAACCATGTCCCATAAACCAGGCTGCCAAATCTCTTCTGTCTGTCCTCAAAAATCCCTTTCCAAGCTGCTGTGGGCTCTAGGTCTGATGTCCATGTTTAAGTCTTCAATGGAAGACTTTATTCTTGCTCAGTGGGACTCCAGGTGACAATCTAGCATCTAAACGACACCTTCAGCAGTGAGCTTAAACAGGAGGGAAGGTTAAAGCTTTACAAGCCTTTCCCCTTGCCTTGCGAGCTCACAAGACTATGCAAGAATAAATCCCATCGCAGCCAGGCTGCCGACCAACACTGCCCCTGTAGAAACCACACTGGTTTTCCATTGCATTTCAAGGGAAGGCTAAAAGCAGCGTGGAAGTTAGCTGATACCCTGCTTTCTGATCTCCTTCAGCACTTTGGCTGAGGAACATAAAACCACGCTCATTTACAATACTCAGTGGTTCTATTTACATCCTGAACGTGGCATCCCATTTCATCAGAAGTACACTTTGAAGCCTGATCTATAAGGGGCAAACAAAAGCAGCTTCCGCTTCTGAAAGAAAGCGCTGAAGCCTGCTGAACAGGAGAGCTTACCCCCCCCCCCCCCCCTTCCTCCACCCCTGAGTACAAAAGAGCTTACGGGATTAATCCTGCTTTTCTCTCCCAGCCCTTCCTCCTCTTGGATCTTTGAGGAAAGCCAGAAAAATCTGAAGTCAGTCTGTGAAAGGAAGCAGACATAATAACTATCCAGTACACATCACCGATGAGACCCTGCCGAGCATCTCCATCCCTCTGCACAGACTCAGCTTCACTGCAGAACCAGCCAGCACCCCAAATCTGCTGTGTCCCCCATTACCCACGAAAGAGACACCCACTATTCCAGTAGCCAGCACAACATCAGTAAAGATGATGGTGGTGCTTAGATAAAATACTCATCCTAGGGTGTAGTGGACAATGTTCAGCACTGGCTGCAAAGCAGCTTGTGGAACAGGGAACAAGAAGGAGGGCAGGGCAGAGGAGGGGGATTCAGTACCTGGCAGTCATAAACAGGGTGTCCTCTCCAGCACATCACATCGAGGATATAGTAAGTCTGCTTTGCTTCGTTGTAGATGCAGTCCAAGATGCAGTACACTGCGTGCACAAACACAGAGAGGTCCAGACATGCTCCAGGGACTGCCCAACCCAACAGGCAAATGCCAGAGCAAATAGCATTAAGCCTACCCTGATGTAAGGCTGTGAGGTGCAGAGGGATCCCCTTCTGCTAACACATGCTGTGACCACAAAAAGCCTTTAGGTTGAGGAATCCAACAAGGCTACAGAGGTACCAGCCAGGGGCACAGCAAGCAAAGGCGTGCTCCAAGCAAATGGCATCAAAGAGTAAACCATCCTCAGGGCAAGCAAGAAGCTACAAAAGGTATTAAATAAAGCACAGTGCACACAGCTCTCTTTGGGAAGACAGAGAGGATGTTGAGGTTTAAGAGTAGCAGTAAAGCAGGCAGCTAATTAGAAGCTGTTCTTATCTAGCATAAGGGTATTGGATACTGTCCACGCTTAGTTATCCCCAGAGGCACAGGAAGAGCCCTCAAGCTGTAAGGAGCACACAAAGGCACAGCTCGGGGAAGCTGGAGCAGCAGCACTGAGCCTGCCACACACACACAGGGAGAGACAGGGAACTCTCTCTATCCCAAATGCCTCCTCACACCGTTACCTTTCTCTCCCATGGAACTGTGCCGGTTCCCCCCTGGCAGCAGGGATGGGAACCTGTTCACACAGAAGCCGCTCTTGGTGTAAGCTGCTGTCGAGCCCTGTGAGGAAGCAAGAGAGGAGAAAGATTAAGTCAAGCCAAACACACAGGCCAGTCTTATGCTGGCTGGGAAACAGGTACAGGTGCTTTACCGGCATTACCATGGCTGCTGCTTACCCTGGATGCCACAACCAGCGCCCTTTTCCCAACGGGACACACGACTACAACCCACTCCTGCTCCAAATCCACAGGGACATCCACCAGCCACTCTGACAGCATCAGCTGTGGAGAAATCCAGGAGCAAACAACAGTGAGTAACAACTGTCCTGAAGCTGTGGAAAACTCCTAGCTCAAGCAGAAAGGAACAAGGTTTTGACTTGGCTTCAGCAGCTACACTGAGCATGCCGCAGGCAACTTGTGCTGCTCATCACCCTGTGGTAGGAGGCTGACTCCTTCCCTCCCTCTAACCAACCTGCACGACAGACTCCCCCCAAGCTTTGCTTTTGCTTCCCAGCTGCTCACAAAAGCTTCACACTACAACAGTGTCCTTGCTTGGGCACTCCTTATCTTGGTCCCCACTCCAGCTTCCCTCCAGCACTTGATTTACTTTCAAATACATGGTAAGGCTTAGAGACTCCTGAACATGAGGAGTAACAAGCCCAGACAAGGTGAGCTCCTCAGGGATGGCCTCGCCATGGTTACCGGGGACACTGTCAGTCTTTTAGGACCAGTATGGCACCCAGGCTGATAAAACCCATCCACCGAGGTTTCCCTTCCCAGTGTCCCAGACATGGGGAGAGGCAGAACTCTTGAACCAAGTGACACATAACAAACTCCAGCTAGAATCTCCCTAAGCGCACAGGCAGCCCATCTCCATCCATCCTCCACTTAAACACGGCACGTCTCAGAGACAGAGCTGAGGCGCAGCTCCTTTCCGAGCACCACACAGGCAGGACCCATCCTTCCCAGCCCCAGCGCAGCCAGGCCCTGAGCAGCTCCTCACCTGGTTGGCATAGCGCTTGGGCAGCCTCTTGCCAGCATCCACATCCATCTCCTCTTCCTCCGCATCCTCCCCTTCCTCACCCTCGCTCTCCATCCCTGCCCAGTCATCCTCCGCCAGCCTCCTCGCATGGTTCACGTAGTCCAGCCGCCTCCTGACGGGGAACAAACAGCGCGGGTCGTCCCCTGCGGGAGGCACCGCGGCCCGGCGGGACGCGAAGCGAAGGGGAACGGGAAGCGGACAGCACTCACTGCCGCTGCAGGCGCAGGAGCCGCTGCCGCCGCTCTTCCTGCCCCGGGCCTCCGCGGGGCTTGTAGGCGGCCAGGCGCGGGTGCGGGCCCGCGGGGCTGTTGGGCGCTGCCAGGGACACGCCGGCCGCCAGCGCCGCGCTCAGCTCCTCCATGGCAACGCCCGCCCTGACGCGCTTCCGCCCGGCGGGGCCTGCAGCGCCCTCATGCGGCGGGGAGGCTCCGTGCCCCGCTCCCCCCGGTTAACGGCACACACACATACACACATACACACACATACACACCCACCCCGCCGCCGCTCCGTGACTCCGGGGCGGGCAGCGGAACGCGGCTGGGAAAGGGGAGCGGGCAGTGCCGCCAGCCGGGCCCCGGTGCGAGCGGGAGCCGTGGCCCCCCCGGGCCGGCTGCCTGCAGAGGGCAGCGTGCGCCCTGCCGCGGCTCCCCCGCTGCGCACCGGGCAGCGTCACGGGAGGCTGGCGGCCAGCCCCGCCGCCGGCACCGGCACCGCCAACACCGACACCGGCACCGGCAGCCCCGGGCAGCAGCCGCGGCGGCGCGCAGCGGGCGCACACACCGGCACCGGACGCCGGTACCGAGAGCGGCACCGGAGTCCCGAGCGGTAGGAGCGAGTGGCGGTGCCCCCCCGGCGCCCTGAACCGGCCATGCGGTGAGGGCGTCCCGCCGGGCCCGCGGAGGGGCGGGAGGCGCGGCCGGGACGGGAGCCCTCCTCCCTCCGCTCCGCCGCCGGCGCTGGCAGCCGCCGGGAGCTCCCGGTACCGGCCCCGGCGCGGGCCTGCGGGGAGCCCGTGCCCTCGGTCCTGCGGGGGACTGGCGGATTCCAGCGGGAAAAGCCCTACACCAACAACCCAGCACCAACCACCCGCGGCCGTCGGGCCGGAAGGGAATTGCAAAATCCCGGGGCCGGGATCGCCAGGAGCTTGGGCTGCGTTTGGGGTCGGTTCCCGGCGCTTTCCGGCACCCGCCGACTGCTGTTTTACCCACAGGAGCGCCGGGAAAAGTCGCTTTGGATCGATTTCCTCGCTGGCAGCAACGTCTTTTCCTCTTGGAAAGTGAAACTGCGGGATCAGCGTCCCAGCGAGCGAAAACTTGCGAGGATATGGCCGAGCTCGGCTCCGGGTCCTGCCGGGGGTTACATCCCGCGGGAGCGACGGGAATGCTGCTCGCCTGACCGGGGAATGGTGTTCTTAACCGGGGCGCCGGGATCGGGGGGTCACTTGGACACACGGACATTGGCGACACCTCGAAGGGGGTTTCTCCAGCTTTTCCTGTTTCCCTGAGGAGCCGGCCGAGCCCTTTCCCATTCCCACAGCGTGTGGGGGTTTTGGCTGCTGTGTGTGCCCCCGGGCCCGGCCATGGCGTTGAAAGCCAGAGCTCTTTACAACTTCCAGAGCGAAAACAAAGAGGAGATCAGTATCCAGGAGAACGAGGAGCTCGTCATCTTCAGCGAGAACTCCCTGGATGGGTGGTTACAGGGTCAGAACAGCCGCGGGGAGACCGGCCTCTTCCCAGCCTCCTACGTTGAAATCCTCCGCTCCCGGTCCGGCTCCAACTACACGGATTACTCCAGCAGCCCGGCCGGCTCCCCCGGGCACGACTCCTCCTTCTACACAGCGCCCTCCAACCCCAGCATCCCCTACCAGGGCAGTTTTGAGGATGATGATGATGATGACTGGGATGACTGGGACGATGCGTGCACGGTGGTGGAGGAGCCCCGGAGCGCGCCGGGCACCAACGGGCACCCCTCGCCCAGCCTGCAGTACCCCCCAGCTTATGGGCACGACCAGCACACCGGTTACCGTCCCAAGCCGGCGCTGGAGCGGCAGGACAGCATGAGCTCCTCCAAGAGGGGCAGCGTGGTGGGGAGGAACCTGAACCGCTTCTCCTGCTTCGTCCGCTCGGGGGTGGAAGCCTTCATCCTAGGGGACGTGCCCCTCATGTCCAAGATCGCCGAGGTGTACTGCATCGAGATGGGCTCCAAAGGACCCCAGTGGAGGGCCAACCCTCACCCCTTCATCTGCTCCGTGGAGGACCCCACCAAGCAAACCAAGTTCAAGGGCATCAAGAGCTACATCTCCTACAAGCTGACCCCCAGCAACATCAACTCGCCCGTGTACCGGCGGTACAAGCACTTTGACTGGCTCTACAACCGCCTCCTGCACAAGTTCACGGTCATCTCGGTGCCCCACCTGCCCGAGAAGCAGGCCACCGGGCGCTTCGAGGAGGACTTCATCGAGAAGCGCAAGCGGCGGCTCATCCTCTGGATGGACCATATGACCAGCCACCCCGTCCTCTCCCAGTACGAGGGCTTCCAGCACTTCCTCTGCTGCCGCGACGAGAAGCAGTGGAAGCTGGGCAAGCGCCGGGCGGAGAAGGACGAGATGGTGGGCGCCAGCTTCCTCCTCACCATCCAGATCCCCACGGAGCACCAGGACCTGCAGGACGTGGAGGACCGCGTGGATGCCTTCAAGGCCTTCAGCAAGAAGATGGACGACAGCGTCCTGCAGTTGACCAACGTGGCCTCGGAGCTGGTGCGCAAGCACGTGGGGGGCTTCCGGAAGGAATTCCAGAAGCTGGGCAATGCCTTCCAAGCTATCAGCCACTCCTTCCACATGGACCCGCCTTACAGCTTGGATGCCCTCAACAATGCCATCTCCCACACGGGCAAGACGTATGAGACCGTGGGGGAGATGTTCGCTGAGCAGCCCAAGAATGACCTGTTCCTCATGCTGGACACTCTCTCTTTGTACCAAGGGCTCCTCTCCAACTTCCCAGACATCATCCACCTCCAGAAAGGTAAGGGTGGCTCCTCCCCTTGGGGTGACCTCTTCTGCACGATGGCCCCATGTGAGTGGGGGTCAGGATGCAATGAGGGAATCCTGTGCTGTGGAGTGATGGGAATGGGGGATCAGGATAGGGGTGGGAATGAGGGTGAGGGCCTGTGGCTCTCAAGGAGGCAGCATGGTCCCTGCTTGCTCAGCTCCCTGCTTGCCCCAGCCTAGGAGAGGCTGCTGGGGCTGTTGGGTCCAGCATTAGGCTTTGTCCCAAGTGATGCTGTGGGCTCCTCAGGTGCTGCTGAAGGGGTCAACGCAGGCATTGTTCCCCCCAGGCCCTGAGCAGGAGCTGTTGGCGCCAGGGTGACCTGCCCTGACCTCATGAGCATCCCCATCCACCACCACTTGTTCCTCCTCATCCTCCCTCTCTGTCTGAGGCTCAGAGTTTGCTGCTGCAGGGCTGGGACATGGCCTTGGGCCGGGGGTTCTGCACGGGGCTGGTGGGATGTGGAAGTGTCCTTTCCTTCAGCCCTGCTGCAGTCCCCTGGCCACACTGGACCTGCTGGAGACAACCAGGGTCAAACTCAGGAGTAGGTCCCTGCCCCTCCGAGCCCAGGAGCAGGCACCTTGGATGCTGCCTGTGTTTCCTTTGCCCCCTCACCAGTCCCCAGGGTGTTTGGGGTGTCAGGGAGGAGGAGCGGGGTGAGCAGAGTCTGCTTTGCCCTTCCCATGGGAGGCCGCAGGCAGGGCTGGGTGTCCCTTTGCACCCAGCAGCGGGTGTGTCGGTGCGGGGAGCGGGGCCGAAGTCCATGCAGTCCTCCTGGATCGTGGGGGCAGGGAGCTCTCCCTGGGGTGAAGCCAGGGCATCCGCACGTGTCCGTGCATTGCTCCGCATCCCTGCGGGAGGCAAAGGGGAAGGGGAGGATGCAGGTCCCCTCCTCGCCTGTCCCTCCCCACGTTGTTTACATGGCCCCGGTGAAGAGGGGCTGGATCCCATCCGGAAGCGAGGCTGTGTGGGCAGGATCTGGCCTCCAACCTTCGCTTCTTCCTCCTCCTCTTCTCCGCTGGGAGCAGGGCTGGCACGGCCGGAGCGCTGTCACCCTGAGTCTGGTGCACCCAGCGAGGGGCAGGGAGAGGGGAAAGATCTGAGGGCCAGACCCTGTGTTCAGGCAAACAGGATCTCTGTTTGCCTGAATCCTCTGTGCTAATGAGGGGGAGGAATGCAGGGCCGGAGCCAGGCAGGATTCTTTCGAAACCAAGCTGTAAAAATAAATGGAAGGAGGGGGGAAAAGTGGTGTCAGAGCATCAGCTGCCTCTGGGAGAGGGAGATGCTTTCCCAGCGAGTTCCAGCCGGTACTGCATGTCCTTCCTGCATCCCAGTTCACCACCTCCCAGCCTGGGGTCTCCCAAAGCTGCTCCTGAACCCCATCCGTGGAGGTACATCAGCATCTGTGGGGTAGGCTCGGCCAGGGGGCTTGGCTGTGGTAACACTGCCCCATGTTAGCTTTGTACCCCAAGCCTTGAGTCGCAGCCCTCTGGTAGCCCAGACTCCCCAAAATGTGAGCTAAATGTGAGCTGACAGCCTGGGGATGGGGCAGAAAAGGAGTTGGGGAATCCAGAGGGAAAAGACTCCTTGAGGAGAGGGATGGGGATTGATGGGCAAGGGGAGATGGCAGCCTGGGAGCACACAGATTCCCTTACTCCTGTGCTGGCTGGGAACGCCAGGGGCAGGGGGATCGCAGGGATCCATCATCCTCTCAGCCTGTCCCCTGCCCCGCAGGCGCCTTCGCGAAGGTGAAGGAGAGCCAGCGGATGAGCGACGAGGGCCGCATGGACCAGGAGGAGGCGGACGGGATCCGCAAGCGCTGCCGCGTGGTGGGCTTCGCGCTGCAGGCCGAGATGAACCACTTCCACGAGCGGCGCGTGGCCGACTTCAAGAGGATGATGCAGTCCTACCTGAAGCAGCAGATCATCTTCTACCAGCGCGTCAGCCAGCAGCTGGAGAAGGCGCTGCGCATGTACGACAACCTCTAACGCCTCCGCTCGCTCCCCCACGGCCTCGCAGACCTCCTCCGGTTGGGACGGGCTGAGACCCGGTGGGAACTCATCACGCTAGTGACCAAATACCTGTGGGCTTTCTTCCCCCCCTTCCCGGGTGGGCAGGGAAGGGCTCGCCCACGGGCTGGATGTGCCACCTCTTTCCATGGGGACCTCCCACCCTGCCGTGAGTGGTGGGGACTGCGGGGGTGTCACAAGAGAGATGGATGTGCTGGTACCTCCGGTGATGTTTAGCTTTCCCCAGCCCTCCCTCCTGCAGCAGGGAGGTGAGCGCATCCCAGCCCGCTGGGATAGAAGAAATCCAAGCGGTCGACATTTTGCACACTCCAAGCTTTTCTGATGGAAAGAAAACCAGAAGAAGAAGAAGATCTTTATATGGAAGAGAATGATTTCTTGTTTTGTTTCTTTTTGTCACGAGAGGTTTTCGATATTTTCCATTTTTCGCAAATGTTTCTGCAGCATTTTTACCAATCACTTTTTAAATAGAAGCACAGAGGCCGAGGGCACCTCTTTGTTGTCTGGGAAAAGGGAGAAAAAACAACAAAAAGGGAAAAAAAAACCCAGCCCCAAAGCCTTTTCAATAAAATTGTCAGTAGAAAAAACCCCTCCCACCTCCTTCCCAGAGATGGCTGTGGAAGACAGAGCTGCTCCAGCATCCCGGGGAGCCAGCATCCCACATTCCAGCCAGCTCCCAAAGTGCTGTGGGTAGTGGGGGGGGTGCTCCCAGCAGCCCAAAGCACCCACTGAAGGGCTAATCCTGCCTTGTCTGTCGGGATGGGACCCTGGGCAGTGTGCCGCTGCCTGCGGGGCTGGCACGGGGGCCTTGTTTGTGAAGGGAAATGGCTGGGATGCATCGCAGTGAGGAAAGTTCGGGCCGGTTTGGCCTGGCTCCAGGGTTAAAATTAGCCCCGGCATGCAGGCCAGCGGGGTATTGTTCAAACAACAGCAGCGCTGGGAATGCTGCGGGATCTGCTCCCTGCTCCCAGAGCCTGCCTTGGCCCCAGCCGTGGGATGAGCACACCTCCGTCCAGGCAGGACGCGTTTGCTCCTGCATCCCACAGCCTTTGCCCTGCTCCATCGCATCCCAACCCCAGCCCCATCCTACCCTGGGCCGCATCCTTGGCACCAGCCCAGCACAGAGGAAGCTGGATTCTGTGCAGGATGGCACGTTCCTTACCCCCACTCTCCCTCTGGAGCACAATGGGCACTGGGTTTGAGCCTGCCGCTGCCATCCTCCAGCACCATGACAGCATCGGCTGCTCCAGCAGCTTGTCCTTCACTCCGGTGTCCTGGCAGGGGTTCAGGGGCACGACAAGGTCCCTGTGGGATGCATGCACCCCCTCTGAAGGCTGTGCCTCAGTTTCCCCAAAGGTGGCCCTTCAGCACTCACAAAGGTGTCCCTGCCCCACCAGCCACCCCTTTGGGTACCCCCATGTCTGGACCATGCTGGCTCAGTGTGGCAAACCCATCAGCTGGGAGAACCCACTTCCCATTAACATTCCTGCCCCACAGGTTTTGGGGTCTGCCTTGGCCAAGTGGGTGGTTTGAGCATCCTCCTGCTCCCCCCCCCCCCCAGTGACATCTGTGAAAGCACCAAGGTTTGGAGGATGGACCCA
Organism: Neopsephotus bourkii; assembly: GCF_033783945.1. Taxonomy (NCBI): domain Eukaryota; kingdom Metazoa; phylum Chordata; class Aves; order Psittaciformes; family Psittacidae; genus Neopsephotus; species Neopsephotus bourkii. Next base: position 10,213,197 of record NW_026900826.1, on the reverse strand, counting down.
GCTCTGAGCATCCCAGTGGCTGCCCCAGTGCTCCTGCTGCTGGGTGGGCACCCCAGGGTGCAGGGTGGTGGTGGGGAGGGGCATGGGGGTGCACACAGTGCTCCCTGAGCCCCAGGAGCTCTGCTTGCTGCCCTTACCCAGGACACATCCCGGTCCCTGCTGCCCCGCAAGGCACAGAGCCCCGGGGCACGCAGGGCTGAGAGGAAGCGCTGGGAACATGGGGCAGGTCCGCTTCCTCCTCCCGCTTCCCAAGGCTGCTCCTGCGTGGGAAAGCCAAGGCCGAGGCAGGACAGTGGGTGGGGAGATGGCAGCAGCTGATGCATGGTTCCCAGGAGCTCTTGTCTTGCTTATTCCCTTTGGGGCTGTCCCCACCATGGAAGGAAAACCCCCTCCTGAGTGCGGAAGCACCCGGGGTCCCATAGGGAAGCTGGGGATGTGCTGGGTACCACCAGCCCCAAGGTGCTCAATAACCGGGGCTCAGACACCAAAGCAGCGCAGTGGCCTGACCTGGCTCCTCCCCACGGCAAAGGCGTGCAGCTCCCGGTGGGATGGCCATGGCCGGGCAGGATGAGGCCTGCCGGGCACGGTGTGCTGCTGGCACACGTCAGCAAGCACGCTGGCTGCCAACGGGGAGCAGGGGCACATCAGCTCCAGGGCTGCACGTGCAGGGGATGGAGCCGTGGGGTGGGATTTCACTGCCCAAGGTCCCATCCGGATGCATCCCCAGCGCGCTGGGAGGTGATGAGCTGTGCCTGCATGGAGGAGCAACCCCAGGCAGCCTGAAGGGAGGGCACTGGCACGGGGCAGAGCGAGACAGCTCCGACTTGGCAGCTCTGACCCGCTAATTGCTGCACTTCTCATGTGTTTCCGAAGCGTGACCCTGCCTGGGCCGCAGCACCAGCCGCTTCCCTTGGCTGCGATGGGGATGCGCCTCCTGCTCCCAGCACTGCGAGGTTACGGGGGGATCAGCAGTGCCTGTGCAAGGGGAATGGGCTGGGAGCCACCTTTAGCTGCAGCTGGGCCTTGCCAGCTCTCCTCATTCCTCTGCTGCTGGACGCTGCAGCCCTGGTGCTCTGCAAAGGGCTGGTTCCCCCCCAGCCGGAGCTGGGGTGATGCTCAGGGCAGACCCTGTCCCAGTTCTCTGTGCCAGGATGGATAATGTCCTTCTGAGCCCAGGGAAGGTAGGTCCTCTGCTTTGGGGAGCTGCATCTCTGGGTGTGTTGGGTTTGCAGGAGGGGTGGAGAGCCCAGGCTCTGGCTGTGGTTGTCCCTCCGTCACTGGCTGTCTGTCTGGAGTTGTTGGGTGTGGAAATGGAGCTGGGGCTCAATCTGTTTTACATTAAACCAGCTGCAGAGCCATGGCAGGCAGCAGCTGCAGGGGGAATGGATGCTTCCTGATGCCCGGGTCCTCACCTCTCCATCCTTTCCTCTGCTTGCCAGCACCCAAGGAGCTCCTCTGGCCCTGCAGGTTAAGCTCAGTGGGAGGCTGCCGGGGTGCTGGGGACAGCGCTGGGAGGGTGAGTGCCTGCAGCCTGCTCCTTTCCCCAGGCTCCATCCTGCCCTGCCGGGCTCGCTGCCAGGCTGAGCCTGTTCTGCAGGCTGTGGGCATGGCCTGCCCGGGCCAGGCACGCAGGGAGGGAGGCTCGCATTGAGGTGCTGAGCCCTGCCCCACACCGCAGGTCTGGCTCCCAGGAGGATCCAGCCACCCCCATCAGGTCCTGCACCCACTGTGGGAGGAATGGGGGTCCTCTTAGAGACGCCTCCTTATTGCCTGTGATTGCTCTTCCCGGCTCCCAGCGGAATCCAGGGTGGCTCCCGGGGCTGGTGGAGCTGCCAAAGAGGTTTTGGGGATGGGGAAAAGGAGGCAGGAGCCCCTGGACCATGTTCTGCCTCCCCAGAGCAGAGGTGGGCTGCTTGCCTAAGCTGAGGGGTCCATGGGTTCGCTGTGTGTCTGGCCCCAAGAACACTGTGGACAATGTTCTGCAGCCTGTGGTGGGGAGGAATTTGGAGGCTGTGGGCATGATGCTTACCTGGATCCCCATCTCCTGTGCAGGGCTTGGATGGGCTGGGAATAAACTCCCTCCTTTGCTGAACCCCTGTGTTTCCTTGGCTAAAGCTTGTGGGAAGGGTTTCAAAGCCATCTGCCCTGGGTGGCTGCTCAAAGAAACCTGTTTGGCCTATTGTTTGCATTTGAATAGGTGCCTGGAAACTGGTTCATGTCACTGGAGCTGTGACAGAGTCCCCCCCACAATGCTGCCCTCCTTATTAACCCAGAAGAGGAGGCAGATGGGAGATGGCCATGGGGTTAGGATCCACTTCTCTCTTTCCATCGCAGCTGTGTGGCCTGGGGAAGCTCTGCCTTGCGTTTGGGCTTCCCAACAAACCCTGCCCTAGGAATCCCTGGGGCTTGCAGAAAGCAAGGGTGAGTTCTGAACTCAGAACACAACAGAAATGACACCCACTGGCTTCTGCCACCCGTGAGCCCCTGTGTGACAGCCCAGGTAACCTGAGGTGCTTCTATCTCAGGTGGCACAGAGGCCAAGGACACCAGCTATGGAGTCCTCCTCCCTCCTCTGGCTGCTCTGCTGGGTGATGTCCTTGCTTTTGCCGTGCCTCTCCCACGCGTGAGGAGGTGGTGGCAGGGATGGTTTGTCACATCCCTCCCATTGCACCTCCGTGAGTCACCGCAGCCTCCTCGCTCCTTTCTATCTGCGTGTCCTCTGCCTCCTGCCCTGCTTTCTGCCACCCCCTGCTTTCCCTTGGCCTCGCTTTAGCCTGACCCACTGCCTTCAGAACCTGCATGTAGGTATATGAGGGTCTTGATGACACCTCCTCCACCCTTCCTGCTGCTCCCATGCCTCATGTCCCCATTCCACCCCAACCCTGCGTTTCTCTGCACTCCCAGGCTGGGCACAGCAATGGGGGGAAGGCAGAGGAGGGATGGGAGTGTGAGAAACCCCCGTGTGCCCAGCCTGGGGAGACACCAGAAGCTGGAGGTGCAGGAGGAGGTGGGGAGGAGGCCATGGAAATGCTGCGAGGGCTGGAGCAGCTCTGCTCTGGAGCCAGGCTGAGAGAGCTGGGCTGGGGCAGCCTGGAGAAGAGAAGGCTCCTGAAGGGGAGACCTTAGAGCAGCTCCAGTGCCTAAAGGGGCTGCAGGAAACCTGGAGAGGGGCTTGGGACAAGGGCCTGTAGGGACAGGCCAAGGGGAATGGCTTGAACCTGCCCGAGGGGAGACTGAGCTGAGCTCTTAGGCAGAAGCTCTTCCCTGTGAGGGTGCTGAGGCGCTGGCACAGGGTGCCCAGAGAAGCTGTGGCTGCCCCATCCCTGGCAGTGCTCAAGGCCAGGTTGGACACAGGGGCTTGGAGCAAGCTGCTCCAGTGGAAGGGGTCCCTGCCCGTGGCAGGGGTTGGAGCTGGGTGAGCTTTAAGGTCCCTTCAACCCAAACCAGTCCGGGATCTCCCCTAAAGCTCAGCAAGCTTCATAACCAGCCCTGCTCCTGTCACCCCCAAAACCTCCTGGGTCAGAGCGGTTCTGGCCCAGACTGGGGAGAGGAGGAAGCTGAGGATGGGCTGTGCCTCTGTGAGCAGGCAGCTTTGGTGCTTCGCAGTGTGGGGAAGCCAAAGGGCCTGGCCAGGAAACTCTGAAGCGTGTTTGGGCTGTGGTTTGCCTGCTCCGTGGGCAGGCAGGAGCCAGCCCGGACCCTCACCCCTTCCCTGGGGGTGCGGTGATGATCCCGCCCCATCCAAACCCCAGCTAACCCAAGTGGAGTCACCAGCTTTGCTCTGGGTTTAAACCCCGGAGAGCCAGGATCTGCACTGGGGTTTCCCAGGTTACTGCCTGTCCTCCCCTGACCTCAGGAAATGGAGGTTTCCCAGCAGTGGAAATACAACCACAAGCCTTAAAAATAACCTGCTTCGCTTTCAGTGCTCCTGACAAAATAGGCCACGTTCCTTTTATTTAATCCCTGGGTGCGAGGAGAAAATCATTGGGAAGGAAAACCCGGAGGATGCTTCCAAGGGGGCCCTCGGTGGCTGCCACCAGCTGCCCTGCAAACCTCCATCCCTCACTGTGGGGCGCGCACTTAGCGAAGGTGATGAAGGTGCTCATGTGGATGGGATGGGGAAGGCACAGAGCTGTGATCCCAAAGAGGATGCAGGCAATGGCATTCCCTCTGCTCTGCAGAGGTGGTCCCGAGTGCTGTGGTCAGCCATGCACTGTCCCCATTTCACAGAGGGGAGAGGATGTGATTTGCCTCTGTGCAGTAGGAAACATCATTGCTTCCCCCTTCAGATGGGGTAGGAGGTGGGAAGCAGGGAGGGAGGCACCAGTGCTCAGGCTTGGCACCCATCAGGCCAGGAGGGCTTGGAGGTGCTGTGCCATGGGGCTGGGGGACATGGGGCTGCCTGTCCGCACCCTGTGGGTGCCCAGGAGGATGTGTTGCCTTCTCAGCAAGCATCTGGCACCATAAATAGAGCCAGGAAAGCTGCCGGTGTGCTCCAAGCAAGCATCCCTGCTGTGCCGCAGCCTGGGAGCGGGGCTGCTGGTGTGGGGAGGGACTGTGGGATGGGTTTTTACCCTGGATAAGAGGGTGCAAGTGTAAAACATCCCCGTGGTCCCCGGGGGCTTGCTGCAGCTTCCCATCCGTGTTGTGAGAGCGGGCTGTGCCCTGTGATGAGCTTCCCAGCTGCAGCAGAGCAGGGTGTTATTGTTGGGACCCATCCTGGGCTCAGCGCTCAGTTTTTCCCTCTGCTCTCCCTCTATTCCTATTGAAGCTTTGAGGACTCCAGCCCGGGGAAAAGTTGAGTAAGAGCCTAGAGCTTGGTCCATTCCCTCCAAACGTCTCTCGGCAGCTCGCTGGGCTCAGAACAGGCCTGGCAAGGGACGTTCCAGCTTACGAAAAGCATGATGCACCTCGGCAAAGGCAGCTCACGCTGTTTACTCCTTGTGCTGGAGGAGACAGCGGAAAACCGGGGCTGGCTCCGGTTCCCTGCTCTCCTCTCCGGTGTCACCCTGCCCAGGTGAGCTCCTGCCATCCCTCCCCGTTGTGCAACACCCCCCCCCCCCCGGGCTGGGTGCAAGCTGCTGTATGAAGCATAGGGCAGGCACGCAGAGGAACAGCGAGGCAGGGTTTTTCTTTCCAAGTGGGTGGGGATTCCTGAATTCCCCTGGCATTGGCCACGGAGTTCTTTCCAAGCCCCATTCCAGTGTCAGCCCGCCTAGCCCTGGGGGATTTGGGCAGCTTCATCCCCAGCCTGACTCAGCGTGAGCTGCTCCTCATCCTCCCTCTTACGGCAAGAGCTGCCCATGGAGGAGCCACCACTGGGACCTGCCTGGGTGGCTCGGTGGGGACCGGTCCTCCAGCGCTGTGGGGTGGCCCCAGTGAGCACCCAGCGTCAGCGTTCCCCAGGGATGCTCAGGCATTTTGCCTGTCCTGCCTTGCTTATGCAGAGCTCCGCTCCCCTGCCCAAAGCCACACACAGATTTGGGGCTCCCGGGTGGGCAGCCCCTGTATCCCCAGGGCCCTCCTGCATCCATGGGATGCCAGCTCCCAGGGAGGAGGAGGAGAGCCGGGAGGAGGTGGTGGTTGTATCTGGGAGGCTCTGGACCCGCAGGAGGTCTCGTGCCCCATTCCTGAGCCCTTCACACCCAGTACTGGTTGTTTTTCAGGGGGGGGTTGGAAGTCCGGCAGTACTGGAGGAGCTCGGGGTCTGGGGGTGCCCCCGTGGCCTGGGATGGGGGTCCTGTGCCCTTGCCCTCCAGGGCATTGACAGTCGTTAGGGGGATGCCTTGGTTGGGGTCCGTCCTCCGGAAGGTCTCCTGGTCCGGTACAGCCCCATTCTTGGCCTTGGAGGAGGGGGTGCCCTGGACGTGGTGCTTCCCTGTCTTGTTGCGCTTGTGCAGGTAGAAGAGCAGGGGCAGGATGAGGGCCAGCAGGAGTAAGATGAGGCAGATGGGGATGATGATGCTGAACATGTTGGCCTCGATGAAGCTGAGGAAGGTGCCCCCCTCCACGGGGCTGGGGCTGGTGGTGGCACCAGGGCCCAGCCAGGCAGTGGGGGGCATGCCCAGCTCGCTGGCATTGGGACTGCTCCGTGCTGTGCCATGGGGCTGGGACATGGGAGGTGAGGTTGCCATGGGGGCAGTCAGCAGGGTGACACCATAGGTTTTTGAGGCGTTGTAGGGCTCAGTGCTGTACCCCAGGGATGCTACTGCGGGTGGCACGCCGGCAGCCACCAGCTCAAACACGAAGCTGTCGCTCTGCAGGGGCTGGTCGGTCTCTGCAGCATCCAGCAGCTCCAGTCCCACCAACCCTTGCTCCAGCTCGCTCTGGCTGAAGGTCTCAATGGGAGTGCTGGGTTGTCCTGGGTCCCTGGAGACCCTCACCAGGCGGCTGGCATGGGGTGCCCTGCGGACCTTGAACACTGGGATGCTCTTGGTGCGGTTGGCCAGCTCGCTGGCATCCAGGACACTGGTGTCCAGCAGGGCTGTGGTGCCCCTGGGCCACAGGCTGCCTGGCCGAGCCTTCACCAAGGCACGGACGGTCACGTTCACCACCCCGGTCCTGTTTGCTGCCCGGGACATGGCGAGGAACTGGAAGGCATCCTCAGGAGAGCTGAGGTCGATGAAGGTGAACGTCACCTCCCCGCGGTCCAACTGCTTCTGTGAGAAGCCCCGTGACGGCTTTTGGTTGACCTGCACTTGGCCAAACCTTGGCTCCCTGGTGATCCTGTACAGGGCATTGCCCGCCCCCAGCCCTGCGGCGCCCAGGAGGTGATGGTGGGACACGGGGGCCCTGTTCAGGTCCTGGGGCACCTCCAGCAGCACGGGGCTGGGGGCAGTGCTCCCCGCAGGCAGCACCTCGATGTCCAGAGCGGTCAGGGTGGGCGGGTGGTGGCCATCGGAGAGGCTGAGGGCCAGGGCGCCTGGGGCATGGCTCCCGCTGGCCACAAACACCACGTGGCCTGCGTTGACATCCGCTTGGGTGAAGCGGTCGATGGGCTCCTGCGGGTTGTGTGTGTTGGCCACGTGGCCAGCAGGAGGTCTCTGGAGGATGCTGTACACCATCTCCTCTGGGGACCCCCATGGATCTGCCACATCCAGGTACTCCTGGGACAGCGTCACCACAGAGCCTGGGGGCACCCTCAGCACCTCTTGCTGCTTCACCACCTGCAGTGGCTTGATGCTGCTGGGGGTCACTGTTATATTGAAGGCTTCGGAGATGACCACCCCTTCCTGTGGGGGACGGAGGGACCGCTGCGCCCGGGGCCGGAGCCAGGCCTTGAACCTGAAATGATCCTCAGAGACGCTGTCCCCACCATGGGCATATGCCAGGCGCCCTGCAGCCAGGTCTGACTGCAGGAAGAATGGCTGAGACTGTTCCAGGGGCACACCGGCCACCAGGAGCTGCCCATGGGCCGGTAGCCCCGTCACCAGGAAGACCACATCGTGTGCAGCTCTCTCCGGGGCCAGGATTTGGCTCAGGAGGTTGGAGGCATCCAAGACTGAGGTGCCAATCTCAGCCCGCTGAGCCCTTGGGAGCTGGAGACCTGGGGAGAAGAGGGAAAACCCAAAGGTCTGTGAGGCCTGGGAAGAGCCAGGATCTGCTGGAGGGAAGAGCAGAGCTAAAGGAGAGCAAGCTAGAGCAGAGGAAGGAGGATTGCGAAGAAATTGGGAGGCATGAGAATCACTGGGACTTGGTTTGGAGAGACGATGCAGGAAGGAGTTGTGCAGAGAGCCAGTTAAAGGACGGATGCAGGTTTAGATGTTGCTTGATGCAAAGCTCATGCTTATTTGGCCGTGGGAAATGGCACATCACTGTCTACGTACAAACAAGCTGTCCTAAAGTTTGCACAATCCCAGCTTCAGGAGAGCTCATTTGTCCCTAACTTCTCCTTTCCTTCTTTACCTTCATTCCTCCATAGCTGGGTTGAGCGCTGGGGACACTTTGCCTCGAAGGAGATCAGCACAAGGAGGATGAAGGAATCCGAGATGGTCGTGGGAGCCACCACACGGAAGCGGATGGCATCCTGAGCCAGCCAGAAGGGCTTCTCTGGCATCTCGTGCTGGTAGAAAATCAACCTGCTGTCCACCTAGGAGCAAAGAAAACCTCCATGAGCTCTGCCGAAGGGTAAAATACAGACCCGTGTGGAAAACAGTGCATTTGTTTCATCGCTGGTGTGATGGGCACTGTGGCACTGGGGACGGAGGAGCTGGTGATGCTGTGCCAGAGCCAATGTGTGCACCCTGGGTTCTCATCTCAGCTCCAGGAGGGAGCACCCAAGCACTGGTTAAGTAAGAGATGGGGATCATCGCCCGCAGTGGTACAGATGCCATCCTGTGCCTCCCTGCCAGGATGCTTCTGCCCCTCAGCGGGGGAAACTGAGGCTCAGCAGAAGGGCTGGGCAAGCACAGCTCCAGGTGTGTGTGCTTCTGAGGGATGGCTTAGCAATGAGCCCTGTGCCATGCCCTGCAAAGCCTGTCCCTGTGGGACAGAGCTCAGAGCAGGGGTGAAAGCATTGCGCTCTGCTCTCACCTGCAGCAGCAGCCAGCACGGCCAGTCTGCAGCAGGGAGGGAGCTAAGGGAAGGGGATTATAACTCCCTGAGCCTCTCCCAGCACTAAATCCGGGGCTGGTGGCCGTGGTAAAGCCGGTGCTGGGGCGGCAGCTCTTAATCCCTCTTTAGCAGCCCTCGGCAGAGCTGGGAAAGCCAGGATGCGGCTGCAGCCCAGCTCTGCCTCCTCCAGGGATCAGGTGCCCTTGGTGGCAATGGGCCGGGCTGGGACCCGTGGGGTGATGCAGGGCTGTGCCTTGGGATGCTGGCGACAGGGAAAGCTCACCTGGGCTTGGGTGAAGTTCCTGATCTCCTCTCCCTGGGCAGTGCTGAGCCTGCCCAGGCGCGGGGCTTGCTCGATGCTGTAGTACAGAGCGGTGGAGCTGGCGGGGCTGTTGCTCACTGCCTGCAGGTTCTGGCTGGTGATGGGCTGCAGGGCACCTGGAAAACATGGCCGGGATGGATTTCAACCCATGGCCTCGCCGCTCACAGTGCGCAGGCAGGGGCTGGTGCAAGGGGCTGCCATCCAACTGGGAGGATGGGGAACACTCCTGTACCCACCTGGGCACACGGTGAGGCTCTGCTTCTTGGCCAGGCTGATGAGGGGCTCCCTCTGTGCCCTGATGAGGAAGAAGTGCCCAGGAGACAGGTTCTCACCATCCCACAGGTCGAAGGCAAAGCCCCCATCCAGTTGCCCTGCAGAAAGCATTCATTGGGCATTCATTGGGGCAGAGAAGGCTGCAGCCACCATCAACCTGGATCAGCGTGCTGAGTGATGGGGTTCGCATCCACCTTGGTGGCCCAGCTCCCCTCCAGTGCTGTCACCACCTCCCTCAGGCTGATGCAGGGGGCCAGGGCACCTCAGCCCTGTCCTACCTTGGTGCATGAAGAGGATGAGGCCGTTGTTAATCTGGGCCTGGGTGAAGCGCCGGACCTCAGCACCGGGCGCCGACCTCAGCACCACCTTCCCATTGGCTGGGGGCTGGATGGAGTAGATCACCTCCTCCGGCAGGGAGTCCTCGTCCTCGGCGCTCAGGACATAGGGGCTGATGGCAGCCGTGGCGCCTTCCCGCAGCTGGGGGATAGGGAGAGGCTGTAACCCCCTGTGAGGCTCCCAGCGCTTCTCCCCTCTTCCCCAGCCAGCTCCAAATCCCATCCCCACTTAGAACGCTTCACTGGGTGCCTGAGCACATCCCGGCCCACAGGGATGCCTTGGCTGTGTGCTGGGGGATGCCTCTGTCACTCTGCACCGCTGCCAGGTTTGCCACCATGGTCCATGCATCCGCATGGTGTGTGCAGGAGGGCAATGGGGAGGGCTTGCCCCTGTGTGCCTCAGTTTTCCCAAGCACTGGGAATGGAAGAAGGCACGGTCCTGTGCCTTTGACACATTGCTCCCCATTGCTCTGCAGGGAAAGGGCTTTTAGTGGGGTCGCTGAGCCCTGAACTCGCTCCCTGGGTACGTGATGACTACAGCCCTATCTCTCCCAGGCTGGATGTTTCTCGCAGCTCATGCTCCCATCAAAGCACCCATCCCGCTGTGCTCTCCCAAGGCTGCAGCAAGGCCACCAGCCGCCCCAGCAAACCCTGCAGGAATGACAAGTATGCAGCTGAGCTCAGGGCCGCTGTGAGGCTTCCCAGGGCCGCTTCTCTCAAGCCCCAGCATCTCCCATCTCCATCTGGAGGCAGTTTTCCCTGTTCCTAATCCTTTGCTGTACCTCATCACACCCCAAAGCTGCCTTTCACTCTCAGGATGCCCAGAAAGCATGGGCTGCATCGGCTGAGCCTTCCTGCAGCTCATGCAGGGTGGAGGGGCAGGATGTGCTGCATCCCGCAAGCCCACAGGACAACACCCCGGCACTGGCTCTGCTGCTCAGCTGCCTGTGATGAGCTCTTCTCTGCTGCTTTCAGCTGGCCTAACTCAAAGCATTGCTTGAGTGGGTGTGGGTGCCGGCAGTGAAATGAAATCCCTTGGAAGTCCCTGTGGGATGGCGGGAGGCAGGCTGGAAAACACCGCTTTGGAGGGATGGGGTGGGGGAAGCACTGCTGGACACAGGCGGCAATGGGAGCTGCTGCTGTGCTGTGTGTGCTCCCGAGTTGCAGGCTGTTCCTTCTCCACAGCCAGGTCACTCCAGTGCCCTTTGGAATTGCTACCACAGCCGGGGCTCGGTGCCAAGCTGTGGTCAAAGCCTGGAGAGGTGATTGTAGGCGGGGGGGACGGGCAGCACCGGGCATCACTGCTCACTGGGACACGGTGGCTCAGAGCCCGCGCCACCGGGGCTGAGCCACCTCGCCATGCTCCCCGTCCTCTGCATTATTAAAGCCTCCTGCCTGGTTCCTGCTCCCATTATGTTTGCTCAGCCTCTGTGTCGCCTCTGTTCTCCAGCAGAGGCCGCGGAGCAGCGCCCGGAGCGTGCCCGTGTGCGCTGGTGCAGCACTGGAAGCCTCTCTCTTGGTGGCATCCTGCCACCCGTTCTCCTGCTGCAACTCAAGAAGCTGCTTGAGGCCGAGCTGCAGGGTCCTTTCCAAAGGGCTCTGCTGTGGGGTCTGAACCCTGCCCCTTGTCTCCTCATCCCGGCGCTGGCCGGCACAGGCAGCAGAGGGAAGGAAGCTTTGTGCAATCCCTCTCCCCTGGACCCGGCCTGACCTTTAAACGCTGAAGTCATCTCTCGCCACAGCACAAACACAGCAGGGCCGGGCCCCTCCTGAGCCTCGGGTTGCTTTAGCATTGCTCCTGCTGGGAGCAGGGAGCTTTTCCCAGCTCCAGAGCCCCTCCTGCGGGCAGCCGAGGTTACCCCTCCCAGGGCCGGGGGGGGATCCCGATGGAAAGGCACATGGAATAAACTCAGGGTTTATTCTGGGAGCTTTTCCTTTCCCTTCACCCTTTTTTTAGCACGGTGGCTGGGAGGGAAGGATGTGTTACCCGACTGCCTCGCAGTCACTGCGCTAATAATGGGCTGCCTAAAAATAAGGCAGGGAAGGAGCTTCCTCCTTCTCCTCCTCTCTCACAGGGCCAGCTCTGTGTCTAATGGATGGCACAGGGGCCAGAGCTGCTCTGCCGGCTCCCTCCAACCTGCCAGAGCCAGGGGGCCAGCAGAGAGGAGCTCTGTGGCCTCTGGAGCAGGGATGGGGCCACCATGGATTCAGCAGCTAATGGATTAACCAGTGTCTATGGGAGTGCAGGATTTGTGCACAGCTGGGACAGATCCTGGAGAACTCCTGGCATTATAAAAGGGGTTTGCTGGGAAGGGGCTGAGCTTCCTGGACTGGGGAGTGTAACTGAGGCAGGCCTAGAGCAGGGGCTGGCTGTGGATGGGGTGCCCCAAACTTTGCTGGCTGCCCTGAGTCCCTCTCCTTGCCTGTTCCCTTCCCTTGGAGCATCTCTACAACTGCCTGAGAGGAGGATGGAACCAGGAGAGGGCTGGGCTCTGCTCCCAAGGAACAAGGGATGGGACAAGAGGAACCGGCCTCAAGCTGCACCAGGGCAGGTTTAGATGGAGCTGAGGAACAATTCCTGCCCCAGAGGTGCTCAGGCATTGGAACAGGCTGCCCAGGGCAGGGCTGCAGGCACTGTCCCTGCAAGTGTTCACACAGCATGGAGATGAGGCCTCAGTGCCATGGGTTAGTGGTGGCCTTGGCAGTGCTGGGAACGGTTGGACCTGATGATCTCAAGGATCTTTTCCAACCTAAGGAATTCTATGTTTCTATGATCTTTTTCGGAGTCCAGGCTCCCAGACACCTTCCCAAAGTCACTGTGAGGATCTGGCCATGATGGTTGTGATGGAAAGAGCAGCGTTCTCTCCAGCCAGCTTGGGAAAACTTGGGTAGGGTGAGGATAGCCTGGGGGGTGTGGGGTGTGTGTGGCCCTCCTGTTTGCTACTGATTTCTTTGCTGCAATTTGCAATTAGTGACCCTTAATGGGGCAGGAGGTGCCTGAAGCAAAGAGGGGACTCCAGCGGCTGGCGAGACCTGCTTGCTTCTGACTTCACCGCGATGGGCATCAGGAGGGCTGTGAAAGGTGCCTACACAATGGAGCACTCGCACTCTGTGCTGATGGAGCGGGCCCTGGGGCAGGCTGCTCCGAGAAGAGGCGGCGCGGGGCCGCTGCCTGCCGCCGTGGCACGTAGCTGCGGGGCCGCAGCGCTGCTGCGGGGGGATGCTCCCATCTTGCGGCCGCTCGCAGCATCGACGGGGCGGAAGGAGAGGGGCCAGCGGAGCCGGTCTCCGCCTCCTGCAGCTCCTCGCCCCGCCGTGAAACCGCCTCCCTATCCCGGAGCCCATCGCCTGCCTCTGAACCCCGTCCCTGCTCTGCTGTGCCCCGTTTGCCAGAGGTGCGTGACCAGGCTTGGAGTGGGGGGTCCCGTGAGGTCCCCATGAGGGACTAGACCCCACCACCACCACCCCTCGGTGTTCTGGCGCTGAGCCCCGTGGATGTGCCTGCCCGTCCATCCCCGTGGCATCTTACCTGCAGGCCGGCGTTGACCCTGAGCCGGGGCCCCTTGGATCCGCGGGGCAGGATGGTGATGAAGATGGTCCTGGGCTGGCTCTGCCGATCCACCTCGGAGGCGTTGGCCAGCAGGGTGAAGCTGTCGGTCCTGGCGCCGGGGCCGTGCTGCCGGTACTGGATCTGCTGCCGTTCCACCTGTGGGGCAAGGGCTGGGTGACCTTCGGGGAGGGGACCTGAGCACCCGACCTGGGAGGAGGGAGCAAGATGCGCACCTACCAGTCGCTCCGGGGCAACCCGGTGTGGGTGCTCTGCCTGCATCCCCACCCTGTATCCCCAGGGACATTTAAACACACCATAGTGGGTGATGCATGCCCCTCACCCCAAACCCCTCCATCCTAAGGGCAAATATCTTGGATGGGGAGAGGAGCCTTTCCCATCCTCTCAGAGCTGCTGAGGGCTGGAGCCCACCCTGGGATGTTCCCAACCTCCCTGCGAAAGCAGTGTGGTAGGCAAGGAGCACCCTTGATGCTCTACCTCTCTCCAGGTGAAGCTGTGCAGCCCAGCACCCACGGGCCGCTCGCTGTTCAGGAGGATGCCGAACCTGGGCTGCTCGAGCACCATGAACTCCACACCCAGAGCCACGTAGTAGGGGTTGGGGATGTTGAGGATGCCTGTGGAGAGGGTGGCAGAGCCACCTCCTGGCACTGTGATGTTGCGGACATCCAATGGGACGGTGCTGGGGAGCACGGCCAGGCTCACCACCACCCCCTCCAGAGGGTCCGCACTGCTGCCTGTGATGTCCACCACAAACTGGTCACGCTCCTCCTGGGGCTTGGAGTGGAGGTAGAGGACTCTGCCGCTGTTGATATCCTCCTGGGTGAAGGACTGGATGGGGTCCAGGCTGGGCTGCTCGTTTGAGTCTTGGTCGTGCTGAAGCATTGCCAGGAAGCCAGAGGTTGGGGGCCTTCTCACCAGGTAGACTATGTCCTGGGGAGGGATCTCTTCATGGGTCACCTGGGAGTATGGGGGAGATACAGTGTGAGTGTGGGGCTGGCGCCTGCAAGCCTGGACTGCCCCACAGCCCCACTGCTGTGCAATACCCTAAGGCTTGGCTGTAGGATAAGCTGCAAGAGACACCTTCTTGCTCATGCCATGCCAGAACCCCCCATCTACTCCATGGCAAAGCCCGACAAGTCATTTCCACTGGGCAGGTGGGAGTAAAGTGGAGTCCCATGGGTGGCTCTCCTGGTTTGGTGGCCGGGGAAGTGATGCATGTCTGGGGAATGACTAGAGAGGGGGATACTCACCAGTAAGTGTTCCTCCTTGATCCCAGCTCCCTCCCCCTGGAAGGCGTGGATCTCCTTGTGGTTGACCATGTGCAGGGGGCTGGGATGGGTGTCCAAGAACACGCTGATGGCCAGCGTGTCCTCCACTGCCACCTCATTCACTTCTACAGTGAACTGGAGCTCATCCCGCGTGTTCCTGCTCCCGTTGTGGCGGTAGGAGATCTCTCCTGCTAGCAGGTCCCTCTGGGAGAAGGCCATGACCGGCTGCTCCCCTCTCAGCACAGTGCCCCACCTCGGGGGGGTTGTTATCAGGAACCGTATCTCTTCATCTGACCTGATGTCCATGTTGGTCTCCAGGCTGAGAACAGAGGAATCGATGCTCCCGCGACTGCCTTGGTGGATGACCAGACCGGTGTTGTTGACTATTCTGATGTAGGGCTCTGATGCCTGTACTTCCAGGAGGGCCGTGGTTTGATGGAGACCATCTGAGACCTGCAGCTGGATCCAGCCCCGATCAGCCCCTGAATGGACAAAGAGGATCTTCTTCTTCCTCAAGTCATCCTGTGTGAACCGATAGACCTGGTGGCTTCTGTCATCAACGGACACAATGCTGCCAAAGAGAATGTCCTTCCTCGCCAGCACCAGCTGCGTGTCGGAGAAGCCGGAGTCCTTATCGGTGAAGGCGATGTCATCTGTTGTCAGTAGGTGCTGCCCATTGCGCACCACGTTGAACACCTTATTCACCACCTGAACCGGAGTGTGGTCATTGACGGGTTGGATGGAGACCCTGAAAACACCTCTCACCTCCTCTGCCTCGGGCTCAGCGCTGCCATCACCCTGCCTGGTCGCTACGAAGGGGATGTCGTCCTCCAGCGTCTCGGAGTCATCGTGTTGGTACAGCAGCCGGCGCTGGAGGATGTCATCGTTGGTGAACTCCGTGATCTCCTCTCTGGAGGCCCAGCCATGGGATGTGGCCCAGGCCAGCCTCCCGTGCGCGGGCCCCTCAATCACTTCATACAGGTAGTCCATGCTGTTCATGCTCTCCACAAACAAGTGGTCCTTGGAGATGACCGCTTGCCCGCCTTCCGGCACAGTCAGGAGGACGTTGGTCAGGGCTGGTGCATCGGGGTCCCCACCAATGCTGATGGTGTAGGTATAGACAGGAGAGTGCTGCTCACCCGCACGCACGCGGAACTGGAAGGTGTCCTCGGCTTGCTGAGAGTTCCTGATGGTCACGCTGTAGCTCAGGTGGCTTCTCTGCAGGTCCTCTTGGCTAAATCCAAAGCCTTCGGTGAGCCTGTTGCCGAGCAGCTCCAGGTTTCCCTTCTTGGGAGCCTGGATTATCACATAGTGGAAGGGGACTGGGGTGGAGTTTGGATCTTCCAACATTGCCTCCAACTCCTCAGTGGTGATGTTTCTGTGCCGTTTATTCTTCATCTGGAGGGGGACCATGGTCTTCATCTTAATGGTGGCTCTTTTAATCCTTATGAGAAAGGTGTTGTTTTCCAACACTTTCTGCCCCACCTGGACTTTGAATCTCAGCTTTTCCACGCTATCTTCCAGCCGGTGCTCCGGGTCTGTGCTAAAATACTGGATGCGCCCTTGCTCCAGGTCTTGCTGGTGGAAAGACTCAACTTTTTTCCATTCCCCTCCCATGCTTCCTTGCTTCTGGACCTCCCCATACCTTAGGGGCTCTGTGAGGACATAGAGAATAGCCACCCGTTGTTGCACTGCGTTTGTCTCCACTGACAGGTTGGCTGTGGTAATGCGTGCAGCTCCTCCTTGGGAGATGGAGAGACCAGTGTTGTTGTGCAGGTGGATGTCGGGGTCAATGGCGAGGATGCTTAAGGTAGCAATGGGGCTCGGGACTGTGCCATCACTCACCTGCAAGGTGAGCTGTGAGTTTGTCCCGCTCTGATGCACGTAGACTACGTTGCCTGCTTCCAGGTCCCTGCAGGAGAACTCTTCGATGGGCACTCCAGGGTGAAAGTCGTACTCCACATAACCCTCCTCCATCTGCTGGCCACCATGCAGCTGGAATTCCAGGTCATCGCAGGATGTGTCATCATCCAGGACCTGCAGGATGTCGGTGGTCAGGTGCTTCCGCGTGTGTTTCAGCATTGTCATGTGGTTCCCATGGGGGAAGATCACCTGCGGGGCATCATTGATGGGGTTGATCATGATGGGCAGCAGGTACATCTGCCCCTGCCGCAAGCACTCCGGGACCCCTTGCTGGGCTGTCACCGTCACCTCCAGCATCAGCTGGTCCATGGGCCCCTCGGAGCCATCGTGGATGTATCTAACCTTCCGATTCACGATGTCCAACAAGGTGAACTTCCTCCTGCTCCTGGACCCAGGGATGTCGAGCTCCAGCTGGCCGTGCCTTGGGTCGTTGGTGATGCTAAAGAGGATCTGGGACTGGCGGATGTTTGCAAGGCTCAAGTCCACTGTTGGCTGGGCGTGCTTCCACTCCAGATAGGCCATGCCCCCCTCGGAGACGATGAGGGGGCTGACATGCAGCAGCCTGCTGATGTTGGCAAAGGCAGGTGGGAAGCTGTTGTCCGGCCGGCACGGCTCCACCACCAGCCCTGGAGCTCCTGACCAGACATCTGGAGGTGGGGAGGTGGGTGCCTCATCCTGCTCGTACACCTCATCGTATTCCCAGTAGTGGTCCTGTTTTCCACAGCCTAATGTGATGTCCCTTGTGATCACGGCATCTTGCAGGCTCCTCCTTTGCAGGTTTATCCGCAGGTCCTCCAAGCAGCCAACGAAGGAGCTGTTGGTCATGGTCCACACCGAGATGAAAGCAAGATGGTGCTCTCTCAGCCTTTGCAGAGCTTTATCATTCATACCTCCAATGAAGAGGTTCCCCTGAAGGTCCAGGTAGTTATTGATACCCCTGTTGGAGGTGGATGAGGCGTAGTAATCTATCAGTATCTCAAACTTGTGGATGTCTGTGTGGACTTTGACGTAGTGCTGCTGCTCATCGCTGATGAAGACGTTGTTGTGCAGGACAATGATGCCGTTCCCCTTCTCCACAAATCCCCTCAGGCGCCCGTTGGAGATCTCCAGGTAGAAGAAGTCATTCTCCAGCCCTGCGTGGTAGATGAGGGGTGCCTGGGTGATACTGGTTGTTATCACAAACTCAATGGTTGCTTCCTCCCTCGCTTCCCACGTGGGAAATGCAACGTAGGAGTGTGGCCCCGGGAACCCAAAGGGCTCCTCGGGCTCTGCAGAGAACTGTGTGCTGCAGCCTTCCTGGACCCGGTGGAAGACCTTGGAGCTGCCATCCGAGGACAGGGAGGAGAGCACATCCAGGCCGTTGAATGTCACCAAGTGGAGGCAACCTCGGAAGGGTGCGCTGGCCTCGGTGAGGTACGGCAGGTCAAGGCTGCCTGTCCCCCCGGCGTAGAGGCCGTGCTGGATGTCCAGCTCCCGTGCAGGCCCTGCCATGTCCACGGAGCTGTTGAAGAGGCTGTCAATGGTCAGCGTCATCCTGTTGTCCTCCACCAGCAGCTCCACGTCGTGCACTGCCAGGTTATTGAGCTGCAGCTCCGCTGGGGACTGCAGCATCACCTCCTCCGAGCCCAGCCGCAGCCTGGCCTGCAGGGAAGGACACAGTGCTCAGCGCAAGCAAGGGGACACCTCTGCATCTACCTCCAATCCCTGCTGGAGCACGGACCCCTGCCTGGGCACCCACAAGTGGTTTGGTCTCTGTTTGCTGCTCTGTGCCCTGCTCTCTTCCACCTCCAGGCATAGTGCCCCTCATCCCGCCTCTCTTCATGCCCTCTCTGTCCCATCCTCTGAATTTCCCTCCTTTTCACTCATTCCCAAGTCTTGTGGTTATTTCCCAGTGTTCCTCTATCTCCCGGTCCCACATCTGGGCTTCTCCTCTCCCCACATCTGCCAGATGCTCACTCCTTCCCTGCCCCATCCTGCCTGCTAGCCTCCCTCCCTGCACCCTGGGCTGCTGCTTCCCCTGGGAACGGGCAGGGAAATAACAGGCTTTGCTCCCCACAGGCAGCAGCCTGGAGCCTGCTGGAGCAGAGGGTTAGCTGGTGGCCTCTGAGACACATGGTCTGCATTAGGGAGACCTCCGGCCAGCTGCTCACTTGCTGTCCTGCTTTGGTTTAGATGTGGTTGGTGGCCCAGCTTGTGCTGCACAGAGGCAGGATGTGCATCTCGGATGCTCCCTGCTCTTTTCCTTCATGGTGAATGCCAACACCATAACCACAAGAGTGAATTTTGTTCTTCTGCCCTCATCCCTTCCCATGTCCTAGCTCCATCTGGCTTGTGGTAGCACAGGGGAGACCTCTCTCATCTCATCCCTTCTCTTCACTAACCCCTTGCACCCCAGGGATGCTATGCACCATGTCTGACCATGGGGTGCTGGTGTCTGGGTGTCTCCGTGATGCTCCCCAGCACTACTCTGTGTAGCGGTGAAGAGCTTCCCCCAGCTGGACCCTGTGTCTCTGATAATCCCAAGCCCGTGTTCACTCTCCTCTTGAGCTCAGCATCCCCTGGCAGGGGTCTGTGCTTGCATCTGTCCCCATGGGCTGCTGCTTCCAGGTGCTGCCCTTCCATCCTCGCCCTGGATGGAGCCCCACAGACCGCAGCCCGGTGGGTGCTGACCTGCAGGGTGCCGTCCCGCAGCTGGAGCAGGAGGTGGTCGGGCTGCCCGGCGGCCAGGAAGAGCAGCCCGTTCCGCTGGCTGGTGTAGAGCTGCAGGCGCAGCCGCACCGTGCGCGATGCATCCGCCAGCGGCATCTCCACGAAGCCGTCCCCGAAGAAGGAGGCTGGGGAGAGAAGGGAGAGCGGGTGAGGCAGGGAAGGACACCCCCTGCCAGCCCTGCAGTGTGGGTGCTGAGCATGGAGCCAGGCACACCCACCAGTGCTGAGCCTGGAGCCTCCCAAGCACACCCATCAGTCCTTCCCCGTTATCCCTGTGACAGGGGGCTGTGATTGCAGCCTGGACAGACCCTCAGGGAGCCTGTTTCCTGCTTTTCCTAAGGGAAGAGTTTCCCAGGGGCTGGGTGCTGAGGCAGAGGTGGTGGTTCTTGCCCATGGAGCTCTATAGAAGAAGCTTTCTCCTTGTCATGTGGCTGAGTTCCCAAGTGTTAGGAGGCAAATTGTTACCCTGTGACTATCAGCAACCTGCTCTAGTGGAAGGTGTCCCTACCCATGGCAAGGGGTTGTAACTGGATGAGCTCTAAGGTCCCTTCCAACCAGTCTGGGATTTGATGAGTATTATTTATTGTATCATCCAAACACTGCTGACATTCACCCTGAAGGTGGCTGCTCCATCCGTGCTGGAGGACTCAATGTGTGTGCCTGTGATCCATATGTGGATGTGAGCCTGTACAGAAGCCTCTGCTTAAACAGGGCGCCTGAATATGCTGCTGGAACCCATTCAACACCCAGTATACATCACCCTTGGAGGGACTCAGCGCAATGGCATGTGGTCATGAAATGAAAGACTGTGTCACAGGGCACATGAAGGAGAGGGCAGAATTAAAAGCACAGGGAGTGGCAAGGCTTAATTTTAGAGTGCTTTATAACGCTGAGCTGGCTCATGCATGCATGTGCATAGCACACATGTTAAATGCACGTGTCTGCCTTAGCTCCAGAGCAGCCCATGGCAAGGTTAACTCTGTGCTTGCAGGGCGAAGCAGGAGCAAGAGCTGTAAGTTGTACACATCTGGGGAGGACGTGTCAAGGAGGGGGGAGAATAGGAGCTCTCAGACCCTATGGAGTCGCAGTGCTCCAGGTTATGTGTGCGAAGCCTTCCTGCTGTACTTTGCTTGCCATCAAAGCCACCCTGCTGCAGACCCAAGCTGGGTTGGAGGCCCCACAGCCAGCCTTGTGTGGTGCCAGTCTGGCAGGGGCAGTGTTGGAGCTCTCTCCTTTGGCTCAGTGTGCTTTTGTGAGCCGTGCCCTGTGCAGGGGATGCTCTCCTGAGCCCTGCAGGAGCAGAGGCACCGCTGCTGCTGGCTCTAGAGAAGACACCTCTGCTTTCTCCTGAGGTTTATGAGAATAACATGGGCGTTGCGAGCCCGTCACCCCACCCGCTGTGGGCAGGGAAAAAATGGCAGCATGGAACTATGGAAATATCTCGTTTTAATACCAAGCCCTTTGCTCAAGCCTGCTCATTTCCTGCCGCTGGCACGGGGCACTTTGCCTCCCTTGTCTTCTTCAGCCCAGTGACTCAGAGGAGCTTTGCTGTTCTTCACAGGGCTCTGTCCTCTCCTGACCTGCTCCCTCCTCCCAGGGGTCCCTGCAGAGCCACCCAGCCCCAGCACACCTTGCTCGGTGGCCAAGGGTGATGGGTGCCGCTCTCCCCACCACCTTGTCCTAGTGTTTGGTGAGCTGGGCACACCATAACAGGGACTCTTCCCCTCCTCTTTCCTTGCCCAGCCCCGGGCAGGCGTGCTCGTGCCCTGGCGAGGCATGCACACATGCATGCAATGTACTGTGCTCCCCAGCGATGCTGCATGTACGTTATGTGCTGGCTCCTGTCGAGGTTCCCCATGCGTGCTCCGTGCTCTGGCTCTCACTGGGGTTTGGTTTTGTGGCTTCCCCTAATCCAAACCACGTGCTGCTCGCATGGGCACCGAGCGGCTGCTCTCACCCACCACCGGTGTCACTGCCAGCCCAGCGATGCTCGTGTTGGGGCTCACTTTTGGGGCTGGAGGAGCGTTCCAATGTGACAAGGGGCAGCAGTGCCGCAGCCAGCACATTGTGTCCCGCCTCCCTTCTCCAGAAGCTGCCAGAGATGTTTTTCCACTCTTTCCCCCATCAAATACTACCAACAAAGAGCTGCTGAACGTGGGGATGCCCAGGGGAGTGGTGCTGTTTGCTGGGGAGGGAGGAGGGAACCTTGCCTGGGGTTCCTCTCCAGCAGCAGTGGTGTGAACTACTGCTGTTTGTCTTCCCAAATTCCTGCTTTGCTGCTCTCCTCCCCTGCTCAGCAGCCTGGCCAGGATGAGGATGAGAACACCACTTGACCTGTGGCATTTCTCGTTCACAAGGGACTCGCAGTTTTTCACCTCCTTCTCCCCTCTTCCTTACCCTCCACATTGCAAAAGATGCAGCAAATGTGGCTTGATGGATTTTGGGGTTTTTTTTCTTTCCTAAATGAGGGGTTTTTTTCCACCCTGAAGGAGCCTCCTTGGCACAGGGCGCATCATCCCACAGCTCCAATTTGAACATGGACAGAGAACATAGGGAACCCCCTCCAAGGCATGCAGCCCTATCTGTGTGCTGACGGCAGCCAAGCATCCCAACATCACCCCATGCCGATGCACTCCTGTGACCCAAAAGCACCTTTCCCAGGGGATCACTCCATAGCTATGTTGTGCCCCAAGCTGAGCCTCGTCCCTGGATGGAGATGCTCAAGCTCCCCCGCCATGGGAGCAATGCTCTGCATGTCCTGGCCATGGGTTGGGGTGGGCACCGCTCGCCTTGGCTATAAATAATTGCCATTCCCAGCGCGCGGTGTCCTGCGGGAAATCGCTGTCCCTGCCTTGCCAGGCCCATGGAAAGGCGTTGACGAGACGAGAGGGGCCTCCGTCACAGTTTCCAAGCAGCCGGCCAGGAGCCAGCAGATTATAGGCTGCGCTGTCATTCGGGTTTGGAGGGGGGTTTGCATTGAAAACACCCAGGAGAAGAGCCAAAAACAGGGAGCAAGGGGCTGGGAGCGGGGCCCTGCGTGTGCTCTGCGCCTCCCGGGGCCAGGGAACAAGCAAGGGCTGTGTGCGAGGCCCCGGCACCCTGGCCAGCCGCCGGCCACGCGCCGGGACCGGGATGCTGGGCCATTGCCCCCTGCTCCTCCAGCTGGAAGCACGGCGGGTTCGGCCTCTCCAACTGCTGGTGTTTGGTGTTCAGGGAGGGTTTGGGCAGCCCCAGAGTGCGCAGGCTCTGGCGGCTCCGGGTGCAGAACCGGTGATGAGCAGCACTGTGGAGGGGGTGGGATCCCCGCCTATCCCGGGGTCTGGGGCTCAATGGGGCTGCTCTGGGCTCTGCTCCATGTTGTTAACATCTCGGTACACAAACTGCTCCCCCGCACGTAGGAGGACGGAGGAGCCAACTCTCATCCTAGGGAAGGGAGAGCTCTCACAAAGCTCAGCACAAGGGCTTGCAGAGAGAGCTGGTGCTGGACATGCGGGGGTTAGGAGCAGGGAGATGTCTCCTGGGTATGCAGTGGGAGATGTGAGCTGATGGATGGATGCCTTCCTTACCCACAGGCTCCTACCACACCTTGGGGTATCCCCATCCCTGCCCGTGGGACGCGTTTTGGGGTGTGCATTAGGAGCTGTATCAGTGTGGGGGGTACAGAGGAGTCCTCAAGGTGCTGCAGAGACTCCCGAGGAGGATGCTGAGGCCGAGGAGGAAGGAGCTGAGCAATCCCAGCCTGGGGAGGGGCCGGGCGCTCAACAAGGCTCCATTGAGGCTGCGGTGTGGGGCAGGTGGGGGCCGGCACTGGTGTGTGTTTGCAGGGAGGGGACTGGAATCCATTACAGGCAGGTCTTTAATCACCCGTGCGGGTGCCAGGAGAGCCCCGTGCGAACACACAGGCCCCCCCTGAAAGCCTCCCTGTGTCTGCAGCCGCGTCCCGCCCCGGCCGCGCCGCCGGTGGAAAAACAGCCCGGGAATGAAGGCTCCTTGTTGGCCGAACAGCCCCGGGCTTGTGCGGGCGCTGGGGCAGCCCAGCCCGGCGGCTGCTCCCCTTCCTGCCCTTCCTTCCTTCCCGTGCCATCAAGCAGCCCCTGTGTTGGTGATGCTGCTGAGCCCCCCTCGCTCGGGGTGCAGCTGGGGCACCCACCCTGGTGTGTTCCTCTCCTCCACAGCAGCACCAGGAGCTGGTTTGAGGCCGTCCGAGTTGTTTGGGGTTGGTTTTCTCTTAGCTGCATGGCTTTATAAGGTGGTGTCGCCCACTTGCTGTGCAAGCACCAGGGGGGCTTGAGGGCACCCACCCAGCCCTGCGGATGCTGCTTGGCAGCGGGAACCCCTCTTGGTCCCCAGCAGTGTCTGTATGAGCTCTGCCAGCACAGTCAGGATGGGTAGGACCAGTCCTTCTGCCTCCACCATGGGTGTCCCCAAGCTTCAGCCTCCCTAAATCCCAGCCTGGCTCCCGACAGGACCTGCGTTCCCCCATGCTTTGGCTGCACCCCGAGAGGTGGCAGGGCTGGGCTGTGCCCCCATCCCGGCACAGGGTGGAGGAAGGGATCTTACTGAGAAAGGCTTCTTTATGTTACACATTCCCTTCGTTTTACGGCGTGGTTTTATTTATGGCCAGGGAAGGAAATGAGCAGCTTGCAGGGCAGGCTAAGGCAAACACAGCCTTTGGGGTTTGGTGGGGGCCTTGCTTGGAGGACGGGGGGGACAACTGGGGGGCTGCTGCTGCCTTCAGGGCTGCCCAGAGACCTGCCTGGGTGCAGAACAGAGGCTGAGCACTCATCTGGGTCACTGCAGCACGACGGATACTGGTCACACATGAGCCACTTTTGGGCTGCAGTGATGGCATCCAAGCCCAAGGGGACTTGGGGACATGGTCCCCCATGCTAGCAGGACCCTTCTCTACAGGCAGCATAGGGCTGGTTCCTCCAGGGCGGGCTCAGGCACTTGGGATGGGGCAGAGCCCCAGGGAACAACAGGGATAAAGCAGGAGAGCAGGGAAAAGCCTCTCCCTGCTCTCCTGCTTGTGGGGTTCAGCCCCCAGATTTGCAGGCGGGTGTCATCAGCACAGCTCCACTCCTGCTGTGGTTGCTCCTACATGGAGGAGGCTTTTTCACTCCATCCCTACTTCCAGGCTTCATCCCGCATGACTGCAGACAGCAACTGCAGCTCCCACATCCGGAGCCAAGGCTGTGCGTGCTGCTGGAACCCCGGCAATGGGAACCAGAGCTCCGGCTCTTGCCTCCCACCCTCCACCTGGCCCTCCCTCGCAGCGGGGCTCCCCGGGGCCAGGGCTGATGCTTTCCAGGAGTGCCGGCCAGCAGAGATTGCTGGAAAGCAGCTCCCGGGACACCGCCAGCAAACCCAGAGCCCATCACCCTGCACCGGGCTGCTTGACGTGGCCATCACCCTTGGTTCAGGTGCAGGAGCAGAGCCTGTGGACCAGGCTGCTCTGCTTTGCCCCCATCCCATCCTGCTGGCTCCTGCCTCCCGAAGCAGCTCCTCCACCCCTACCTCTGGCTGCACTGCGCTGCTTTGAAACCCTCCGTCTGTGTTTATGAATCCAGTTCCTCTCCCTGTCCCCCTGCCAGATGCTCTCCCGCTCGCCTTCCCCTGCCTCACAGCTCTGGGGAAGAAAAGGGCCTTTTTGCAGCCCACGGACTTGAAGGTCAGGGGAAAACATAGACCCAGCTCATCCTGTGCTGCCTGGGAGGGGTTCTGCTGTGTTACCCCATGTCTTTCCAGCCCCACGTGTCTGCCTGCTCCTGCCTGCCTTCCCCATCCTCACAAAGCAGCCTGAAGGAGCTGCTAGAGCTGGAGGCCATAAAGCGGGGTCCAGGAGGCTTGGCTTGGAGCTCCAGAGCTCCAGCTCTTGCTTATCCAGCGTGGTTTTACAATGATTCAAGCGGCCCATAAGCTGATGGTATTTCCTGCTCTCTCCTGCTCAGCCAGATGCAGAGCCACGGAGGGGAGTGCAAGGAGCTGATCCCTGGCACTGCTGCGGCCCCGGACACACATCGGCTGCACCCCAGGCCTGGCGTGAGCAGGAGCAGGGATGGAGAGCTCTTAATGCCATGTGCCTGAATGGCTCCGGAGGGACTTAAGGAATAAGCCTGAGCTGGAAGCAGTGACTGGAGTTTTTGCCCTGGGAAGCGAAGCGGGGGGAAAAAGTGGGAGGATTTGGGGAAGCAGGAGGCTCAATGGGGCTTTTGTACTGTCCCCTGCAGTGTGAGTCAGGCTTCCGCTGCCAGAGGTTGGCCTGGAAATATCGTATCAGCCCCAGAGGACGTGGTTTCCAAACCACCCCAGTCGGGCTTGCTTCTATTTTTTCCTCTTTTCTTTCTTTCTTTCTCTTTCTCCCAAGCCCTCTCCCTCCCTACGCACTGGCTGGCAGGTTTTCCAGCTCCACCCTGCACATCCCAGCTCCCACAGCTTTCCCTGCTCCGGCTCCATGCTTGGGAAGGCTCATAGGGCCTGTGGTGGCGGATGGGGGGACCATCCTGGCCAGCCCAGCGCTGCAGGAGCAGGGGGACCTTGGCTGAAGCACTGGGCACCCAGGGCACACACCCCACTTGCAGATCCCTGAATCCCATCACAGACTGGTGCCCATTCCCGAGCCCATCTCCAGCCCCAGTGCGGGGAAGGAGCCTCCCTGGGAGCTGGCGAGGGGACCGGCTGGGGGATGCACAGAGTACCCCTGGAATGGCTGGATGTTACCGGAGAGATCCTCGCCTGCCGTCAACAAACAGCACCGCTGGAGAGGGGCCCATCTCCAGCTGCCCAGGCTCGGATGTTTCCCAACCTTGCTTGTGTCAAACGGCTCTTGGAATGCCGAGACGGGGGCTGGTTATCAGCCAAAGTCAGGGAAAAGGGGGGAAGGATGGAGCAGTGCATGGAGGGGATGCTGGAGCTCTGCAGGATCCCTGCATCCAGCTCTGGGCTCAGGGGTAGGGAAGGAGCTTTCACTGGGGTGATCTGGCTGTAGCTGTAGCTGGCAGGGCAGTGCCCACAACACCATCCCCAGCTGCAAGGGCCATGGCCAGGATGGGCTTTTAGTGATGCTGGGTGCTGTGAGGGGCAAAGAAAGGCATCCCCATGGACAGGGAGAGGTGTTTGTAGTGTGGAGCGGGAGAGAGGGGCTAGTTTTCACTCATCTGGGGGTGACATGCTGAATTGCCTGCCTGGCAGCTCTAACTGCAAAGACAGTATTCCATTCCCCCCCTGCTTTCTAGAGCTGAAATCTGCTCTTCTCTTTCCTCTCCTCTCCTATCCCCTCTCTGCTCCGCATCCCTTTGGCAGCCCCCTCCCATCCCACCTCCCCACTCCCGCGGTCCCCCTGGTTTTCCATGGATGGGAAGCCAGCGCCAGGAGCTGTTTACAGAGCCAACAACCTCCTGCTCTATTGGGGCCGCGGGGGGCTGTGGGGGTGTGGAAGCGGGTGCTCACATCCCCTCCCAGGGCTGCGGGGCACGGCACGGGCCTGTTCTCAGCCACATCCACCTCGGGCCAACGCTCCCCTCTCTCGTCCCCAGCTCCCAGAGGAAATGACCCCGGTGAGCCCAGGGATTGCTGTGGGATGGAGCCCGACTGAAGCCCAGCCAGAGGCTGGGAAAGGGAATGGGAAATTCCTGGTGAACCCCCCCCCCCCATGCATTCTGCCTGTGCACTGGGGAGCACTGGGGGCTTGGCTGACATGGTCTAGTGTGAGATGTCCCTGCCTGTGGCAGCGGGTTGGAACTGGATGGTCTTAAGGTCCTTTCCAACCTAAACCATTCTGTGATTCTATGATTCCATGGTAGCAGATGGGGAGCATCCATTAAGCTGCCTGGGTATGGCACCGCAAGCAACGGAGGGCTCTGGCCCTCAACACCCTTCCCTTTCCTGCCTTTCCTCTGCCTGCCCACAGAGGAAAAACAACCATCAGAATGCCAAGATTTGGGCAAAAGAAGCAGCAGGGATTCACGGGGCCATCCTAAGCTGACTCACAGCTCACGAAGGCCAGTGAGTCACAGTGATGGTGACTTTTATCTCTCTTCGGTTTGAAGGCACATGATGGGACCTCCAAACCGTGCTTGCCCCATGACTTTCTCCACTCCCATCAAGTTCTGGCAGCACCATTCGCTTCCCCAAGATGCTTTCTGTCTGCTACTGGCTGTCTGTCCGGCTGTCAGGCAGCCAAGAGCAGCCGTTGGGCACAGGGCAGCTCCCAGAGGTATTGCACGGGGCCATGCGCAACTGGAACACCCTGGGAAGGAGGGATGGAAAATGGGAATTTATCACCCTCTGGGATCCAGGGCACGGGGCATAAACATCCATCACCCCACCTCGCTGCTGGTTGGCAGGGCGATGCTCGCAGGCCCTATTTGGTCTGTCCTGAGGATGAGTGACAGCTAACGGGCAACAACCAGGCGGCAAACCTGCATCCTCCCATCCCAGGGGTGGGAAGAGCTGTAACAGTCCCCTTCCTCTGCTTTTAAGCCTGGCTTTGCAGAATCCAGAGCTACCCCAATGTGGGTCTGCTTTGCAAAGCGGTCCTTGGCTTTCCATCAGTGCAGCGTGGGTTCTCTGATTGTGGCACATTAACAAGAAGCCTTTGGTCCATTTGCAGGCTTCACAAGTAAAATGAGCATGGTGCAGGCAAGGCCTTTCCCACTGCAGCAGCTCTGCTCATCACACGTTCTTCTTGACCTCAGTTTTGATGTTACATTGACCCTAGAAAAGCTCTGCAGGGCATCCCATCCACATGCAGCATGGCAACAAGCACAGGGCACTAGGGAGATGGCTCAGGGAAGGGCTGGTTTGGGAATGAGGGGTCTCTGATGAGCACCCTCCTTGCTCTGTGACTCCAGGAGGCTTAAGGTAGGTGGCAGTGAAGGGGCTGGTAGCAAAGCAGGCTGTGCAGTGTCATAGAATCAAGCAGGCTGGAAAAGCCCTCTAAGCTCATCCAGTCCAACCATTCCCCATCAATGCCCAGGCCACCACTAACCCATGGCACTGAGGCCTCGTCTCCACGCTGTGTGAACACTTGCAGGGACGGTGCCTGCAGCCCTGCCCTGGGCAGCCTGTTCCAATGCCTGAGCACCTCTGGGGCAGGAATTGTTCCTCAGCTCCAGTCTAAAAGTACCTGCACAGACCCAGACAGTGAACAGAGAGGAGCTGAGGCGTTTCTAGCACTGCCCCAGCTGAAGGCTGGGGTGATGCTAACGCTTGTCTCCCAAAAAGGACACAAGCCAGAGCCCGGCACCTGGAAAGGAAGGGCCGAGGAAGCAGCCCCTGGGAGCCAGGCTGGGCTGTTGGCCTGTTGCGAACAGTCTGTGCTTTGAGCTTTATTTAGGCACACAGACAGGATTTGGCTGCTGCCTCCCAGGCCCTGTTACTGTCCAGCCTTCAACCTGACTTCAGTTCCTCCGTCTTAACCCTGTCCTGCGATCCTGGAGGAATGTGTGTATTATATATTTGCCCACAGCTCTCTGTTGCTAAATATAAGAGTGAGACGAGAATATTTCTTGACAATTCCCACGATACCAGTTTGCGTTCTCCCCCCTTTTTTAGCCTTTTTTTCCTGTTCTTTCCCATCAGCTGGAAGCTTTTCCAGCTGCTTGGAGCTGTGACCTCAAAACATGCGGCACATCCACAGAAAAGAAACTTTGGTGAAATCAGTTTGGTTTCCAAAAGTGGAGAGGAAAAGAGAGGCAGGAAGGGTCCTGGCTGGGTACCCTGGGGTACACACTGGTCCTGGGGCAGACATGGACAAGCCGGGGTCACACTCACTTCCCTGGGACTCCCATCACCACTGCTGAGGTGTCCAACCAGCATTTGGGGGGTGGCTTTTTGGCACCCTCTTGTTGGATGCTCGGGGTGGATGCAGCTCATAGGCACCCCACGCATCCAATTCCTTCTTCCTCCCGCATCCCTCCTCATTCCAAACCCTCAGGGAGATTGGTTTTGGGGTAGGGGGAGCTCAGCCTATGAGTGACTTCGGTGGGAACCGGAGGGGAAGCAAGCTGCCTAAGAACAGTTTACTAAAGCATCACACTTGGGTGTCAAGAGGGCAAGTTTTATGAGTGCTGTTCTCTTTCTGATACAATCTCCTACTTGTTGATGTGCACGATGACTCTTCCCATGTGGGGCTGAAAATTTTCCATTTCCAAGCCCCTGAACCTGGGCTTGGAAGCAGCACAAACGCATTCACATGGGAATGCCCATGAGACCATGGGCACTGGTGGTCTCAGCAGGGGTGCTCCCATGGAGAAGGAGCCTGCAGAAAGCTGGTACCCAGACCCAGGGTCACAGCTGGCACATCTGGTTCAGCTGGGTGCAGGAACAGTCCCCAGCATCAGAAAATGAGCTCGAACCCCCTTTCCTGTGATATTTCCCTTTCATTGATCCCTGGAGCTGTGCCCAGGGGGTTTGGCTGATACCAGTGAAAGCCACGTGCTGGTTTAAGGCAGGGGTTGCTGCAGCTCATTCACCATGGAAGAGCTTGAGAATGCCAGGAGCCCGGGGGGACATCCCGGACACCCGAGCGGGCAATGGCTCTGTGTGGTGAAATCCGTGCCTGGGATGGAAAGGTCAGGAATGAAGGAGACCACTCTGTTTGCTAACAATAGGGGTGTTTTTTCCACACGGCTTGCCAGGCATCGTCATTTTAGTGTGTGGAATAAAACAGAAGGAACAAGGCTGGAGGGAAGGAACATGTCCCGGAGGCCACCTGCTCACTGTGGAGGGAGCAGGGACAACAAGGGACCTGCAGGGACCTTATATGTGTTGAGAGCCACAAGGCTATGGAGTTTTCCTCATCCTCCTCCTTGCACCGACACAGACTTGGATGCAGAAGATGGCTGGGGAGCAAAAGCCCAGGGGTGGTCAGTAATTCCTTTGGAAACTGCTTTCCAAACCTGCTGTTTGGAGCCCTTGGAGAGGTTTGGGAAGAGAAACTGTTCAGTGAGATGTGATATTGGTTTTGGGATGCCTTAGGGGAAAAAGCGCTTTTTCAGTTCCCATCACTGCTGAAGCTGTGGATGCTGCTAACACAGTGTCAATGGTTGGTTAGATCCAGAGTGCAGCTTTGAGGGTCATGTGAAGGCACAGACCTGTCCCAAGCAGGATGGGACCCATGTCCAGAGCCAGCTGAAACTCAGAGCATCCCCTAGCAGAGGAGGAAGCAGAAGGTGTGCAAAGGAGGTGCAGGGTGGGATGCAGGATGGGTGTTGGGATGCTGAGGCAGGACACATTGCTGTGCCAAGGACTGTGTGGGCAAACCTTGCCACTTCTTGGGCTAGCTGGATATAAACTGGATATAAAGCACCCGCTCTGCTCTCTGCCCTGCAGTAACTCCCTGCCCAGCTCTGTCCTAGCGCAGCAGCCAGCATCCCCTGTCCTGCGGCATTAGGCTCCTTCCCCTGGGGGTACCCCATCATGTGAGGGGTGATCCTGCACCCCTCGGGGCTCCCTGGCCCCATGTACGCAGCCACCCCGTGCACAGCATAGACGGATGGACGGAGCAGAGCCGGGAGGTGACGCACGCCCTGGAAAATGCTGCCCGGCTCCGTGATTCCCACTCATCCCACCCTGGATGAGAGGGGCTGCCCTGCAAAGAGCTACTGTGGCAAGGCCAAACATGGGCAGGGAGGGCTGGGCTGGCTCTCCGTGCGGGGGCTGCAGGATGTGCCCATGCTCCGTGCCCATGGAGCAGGGAGGGTGCCTTTCGCCCTCGGGCTGCTCACGGTGCAGACCCTGCGGCTCCTGCGTGCGTGCAGGGAGCGAGCCCTATCCCACCCAGGTGCCCCTGGGCACAGCATCAGGTACCCAGCACCCTGATCGCCACCCTGGATGAGCAGCCCAGATCCCTCCCTCGGCTTTGCACGCAGGACAGCCTGGCCCAAACACCCGAAACGGGCAGCTCCCTCTCCCTGCTCCTGCCAGCTTGGCGACAGCTCGGGGAGAGGACCGCCCGCACACACACCGCTGGGTCCCCATCCCTCCCCAAACCAAGCCTTATCCCTTGGGTTTCTCCCCGCTCCATCCCTCGCTGGGACGGGGCTTACCTCCGGCCGGGGGTCCTGCGCTGAGAGCCGGGGGCTGGCAGGCCAGCAGCATCAGCAGCAGCAGCGTGGCAGTGCCACCTCGGGCACCCATGGTGTCCCCCAGGGCTGGAGCAGCGGCTGGGGCTCCGGGTACGGCACAGAGCCGTCCTTCCAGCAGCGCTTCCAGGCGAGGGCTGCAGCTACTACTATATTTAATGAAGGGGAGTTGAGGGAGGGCCCTGTAACTTCTGCCGCCACTCAGGAAGGAGGAATTCGCTCAGATGACAGAGTCAATCTTTTCTCTCTTAAAGGGGCCCCTGCCCACCCGCTGCTCAAAGCACCCTTGTTTCCGTTGGGGCGAGGCGAGGGAGGAGCGGCCGCTGTCACCGAGAGGGGAAGGAGAGTGATTTGGGGTGCGATGGGTGGCTCCGGGGGCTTCCGTGGCTGTCCCCGACACAACCGGCTCTTGGGGTCCATGGAGTCCCGAAGCCGTGTTACCCGTCCCTGGCTCTAGCCCTTTCCCTGCCGCCTGCCGAAGCGGCTCTCACCCGGACTAAAGGCAACCGGACAGTCCTCGGGGCTCGTAACAGTCCAACCATGCACTGGGAAAAGGGCTTCCCAGCTTCCCCCTCCGTGCAGAGCCGATGCTGCACATATTGAGGATAAGGACACAATCCTTGGGATACGCAGCATCCCACCCAGCCAGGATCCCTGCTCCTCGTCCCACAGAGCCCAAGCAGTTTTCAGGGCTCTCCTTGCTCACAGCGTAGCTCACTTCCCATCTCTCCATCCCCTCTAAAGCTGCTCCCAGCCTTCTGCTTGGATCTGGAGCAGCACCCCCCTCCTTCCTCATGGATGTCTGTATTTCAGGTCCTTTCCCCCTCCACGCCGTGTTCCACTGATGGATTACGTATGGCTTGTTTCCTGCTGGTTTACTTCAAACCTCTTTCGGGCCCTCGGTGTGACTTTGCTGCCTTTGACAGTGTTTACAACACCTTCCAGCTTACAGTCATCTGCAAACGTGATTAATTTGTTGTTTACTCTTGCTTTCAGATCATTAATAAAGACATTAAATAAAGCTGGGATGTGCCGTTTTCTCAGTACCTTTCCATGAGGAATTGTCAGGGGCTGGGTAAGTTCATTAGCTAATTCTGTTTAGTCTGGGGGTTACACATTACCCAGACTTGCTGATTTGTACTGATTCAATTTTGTCAAGTATTCCCCTTCCTGCCTTTTATCTCGAGCTCTTCTGAGGACCTCTGTGTTGCTTTGCTCTCTGTCTGTCCTTAGCAGTCCCCTCTTTGCCTTGTTAAGGGCTGATTGAGGGGCTTGGAGCAACCTGGTCTAGTGGAAGGTGTCCCTAATGGCAGAGGGTTGGAACTCCATGAGCTTAAGGTCCTTTCCAACCCAAATCATTCTATGATTCTCTCCCTGGGTTTGCTCCTGCTTCCCCATTCCCAAGCTTGCTTCGCTCCCTGTGGCACCGAGGGATGAGCCACCGTTTGCCACAGGAACATTGGCCTCAAGCAGAGGCAGCAAATACGGCTCGAGCAAGAAGACACCTCCAAGCACCCTGAGCATCCTCTGTGTTGGTGATGCTCACTGGCCGGCTCCTGCCTCTGCAGGTAGGGTTTCCTCTGTCTGGCAGCAGGGAATGCTGCCCGCTGGCCATGCTGGCTTCAGTGTCACCCAGCACTGACCGGGAGGAGGTGTTGGGAAAACAGCAGAGACAAGCCTAGCAATGACAGAGTAAACCGTTCACTTTGCTTATTATTAATGACCATTATTTCCCCTCAAGGCAGGATATTACAACCTCTGCTTGAAGCTTCATATGTTACCCAGGGAAACATCCCCACGGCAGCCCCCTTCAGCCACCCCCATTGCCGGAGCCCCCGAGCACAGCCCCACATCTGGCCAGCACATTTGCTATCCCTCAGCCAGGCCCTGCCTGAGCCAACATCTGGCTGAGCAGCGGAGGGGCAGTGCCTTTGGCTCTGCCATGAAACCTGCTCTGCAGTGTGAGGAGCTGATGCTTGAGTGCCCCCAGCTCCATCTGCAGGCATCAAGGAGCTCCCTTTGCCCTTTGGTGAGTGCCACATCGCTGATGGGGGGGGGTACATAGGGGAGGGTTGGGGGGAAATCAGACAAGTTCAAGTCTGTCCTTCCTCTGTAGCCCAGGGGCTGGTATTGAGGCTGCCGCGGTCTCTGTCCCTCCTGGCTCAGGGCTGCTCTCCCTCCTTTCGTGCTGACCGGATGCGTTTATTTATCCGAGCCCCGCTCTGTTTAGGATGTGTTTCCAGGGAAGCCGGTGTGAGGGAGGTGAGGAGGGCTGCCGAGGGGCTCCACACCCCCCGAGCCAGGGTCCTGCCATGCCTGCAGGGATGCATGGGCACCTCTCATCCACAGGAGCCCCTCTTCATCCGCTGCATCCAAGACCAGCACAGGTTGGGAAGCCGGGAGCCCTTTCCCTGGAGAGCCTTTTTCCTGGAGAGCAGCATTCTCTGTTTGCTTGAGACTGGAGTAACTCAGAGCAGCGGGATGCTGGTGTTCACCTGCAGGGAGGAGACACCCCATTACACCCCATTCACCCTTTAATAAGCCTGCTTGGCTTTTCACCCCAACATGACTTCTGGCTCGGCTTTGCACAAGCCCCAAGCTCCCAACCTGCCACCCAGCACCGGCAGAGGAGGGGCTGGGCCGCCCATGGAGCAAGGCTGGGGGTTGCTGATGCTGTGAGGGGCTGCAGCTTGGGAAGAGAGCCCATCCGAGGGAGGAGAGGCGAGCAGCAAGCGTGCTTGGAGCGCACCGCCAGCGTCTGGAAGGAATATCCCATCCGGTGCTGGCAGGAGGGAGCGCATTCATGAATGCTGCTGGGATTTAGCTCCTCAGCATCTGCCTTCCCAAGTGCTGCAGGGATGTTATAGGAAACAAAGCAAACCCTTCAGATCTGACCTGGTCGAAGCAATGACCCAGCCGGAGGGATCTCCTTTGGGGTGGCCTTTGCCATGCACCCATTCCCTGAGGAGCAGGACATGAGCTGGGTGCTGTTCCAGCCAGGCTGGAGCCTGTCCCAGACACATGCAGTGCTTAGGATAATGGTCACCTCGGGGAGGTTTGCTCAGAGAAAGCACTATGAACCTCGTGACTGTGGTTGCAAACAGCTGGGCAGATGTGCAGTGTCTCTGTGGTTGGGGTTGTACAGAGGGATGTCACGGGGTTAGTACGCTATGTCCGGTGTGCCGTGCCTCTGGGGAGGAAACAAGGAGGAAGGGGATGCTGTGGGGAGTCGGGGCTGCTGCGTTAGGCATGAGAAGCACAGCCCTGTGTCCTCCCAAGCCTTTCTCTTGTCTCTTTGCAACCAACCAAGCAGTCTGTGCGGCAGGGACATGCTGTTGATGTAAGGAGACAAAACAGTTCACAGAGTTGCAGGGCCCTGAGTGTTCCAATTGCCCTGATGAGCCCCATCTGGGCTCTCACCCACACCCTCCGCCCCCCTGCATTTAAGCTCAAGTGCCTCCATTCCTTGTTTCTCCTCGTCAGGGATGTGGTGGGGCATGGGGTTGATGCTGGTCTCTGGTGGTGGCCCTGCCTGCTTGGACAGAGGGGTTGCATCCCTTGTCTAGCTGCCTGCCCAGCACAGGGGCTCTCCTTGCCCTCATGACCAGGATGTGTCTGCAGCATGGTAAGCAAGCATCTCTTTATTGCCTTGGTGCTACTTCAGGGTGCTCCCACCTGGGCACATTGCATGCAACCTCTGCATAGGGGTGGGCTTTAAAGTCTCCCCAAAGCAACCTGATGGGCAGTGCAGGACAGTGCTGGGGGGCTATCTTTGTGCTGGGGCCTTGCAATGGTGCTGGACCATGGGATAACCAGTGTGGGCCAAACCCCCAGCTATCCTGCTGCTTGCCCCAGGCCTTGTGCGGGGGGCTTGGTGTGAGATGGGCTTTATTTGCACCCTGAGGGGGGTCAGAGTGCTGTGGCTGTACTTCCCTGTGACTAATACCCTTTGCTCTTTCTCGAGCACTGAACACATCACTCCCTGGTGTTAGCTCAAAAAAGGAAATCAATAAAGCCCATTTATTTTTATCTGGGAGTTAGGGTGCTTTGGAAGAGGAACTGAGCTGTAATTTGGAGTCAGCAGGCTCACCAGCTTCTCCGGGGCTTGTCAGGCCCAGGAACGGGCTTTTAACACTAGATAAATATTGACTGATGTGTTTTCAAGGAGTGAGTTCTCTACTGTGTGAAGGGGGAACCCTCAGAGAGCATGGGGAGGGCTGGAGCAAGCCCTTGGAGCATCCAGGAAGCAGTGGTGAGCTGTGCTGGCTGCTCAGGCTCACTTCGGGTGTCCAGTGAGGTCTCAGGATCTAACTGGGCTGTGACAGAGCTCAGGGTCTCAGGAAGCTTCTGGTAGAACCTGCTTGAAGGGATGCTGCTGAGCAGCTTGCTCCAAGCCCCTGTGTCCAACCTGGCCTTGAACACTGCCAGGGATGGGGCAGCCACAGCTTCTCTGGGCACCCTGTGCCAGCGCCTCAGCACCCTCACAGGGAAGAGCTTCTGCCTAAGAGCCCAGCTCAGTCTCCCCTCGGGCAGGTTCAAGCCATTCCCCTTGGCCTGTCCCTACAGGCCCTTGTCCCAAGCCCCTCTCCAGGTTTCCTGCAGCCCCTTTAGGCACTGGAGCTGCTCTAAGGTCTCCCCTTCAGGAGCCTTCTCTTCTCCAGGCTGCAGGCGGCAGCCCAGGAGATGGCACCAACGCACCGCGCTGCCCTCCGCGCCGGGGATGCTGCTCCGAGCCCGCCTGGGACCGGGACCGGGTCCTGCTCCGAGCGCGGCGCCGGGGGCTGGGATGGGCAAAGGGAGCGGTGGGGCTCTGCTGCCAGCCCGGCCGCGGTCCCTCCTGCGGCTCCAGCGGAGGTGGGGGTGAGAGGAGCAGCCCTGGCACATCCAGGCTGCCCCGGGGCCCGTCCTTGTGAGCACAGAGCCTCCGCTGCTCTCCATCTCTTGAGCAAGCAGCGCGGCTGCCGGAGCTCCAGCCGCCTCCGCTCTTCCAGTAGCGTCTGGCTACTGGTGGTGGCTGGAGGGGGGATATGTGGTTAAGGAGGTCAGGATGGGCATGTTTCTGTGGGATGTAAGGCGGCACCATAGGGAAGGTTTGGAGGTGGCCTGAGGATGGAGAGCAGGTCACTGGCAGCCCATCCCAGCCAGGATGAAGTGTTCATCAGAGCTGAGCCACATAGGGGTGAGTCCTGAAGGGTGGGTACTCAGTGGTGAACAAAGGTGATTGTGAGGGAGAAGGGGTGAAGCTTTGACAGGGAGAAATAACCGGGATGGAGCCATGTGGGACAGTAGCAGGTCTGAGGATAGCCCATTGCCAGAGCCTGCTGTGAGTCCTGAGGTGGGTTACAGGTCACCCTGGAGCCCTCAGTGTCCCTCCTGTCTCTGTTCCTGATACATGTGCCCTTGTGGCTCCACCAGCTCACAGGCACTGGTGGTAGCTTTCCCAGGGGAGACCAGTTAAAAAGCAGACATGAGTTTTCTGTGCCCATCCCAATCCCTACTTTTGCTATTACGCACTGATTTCCTTCCCAAATATCCTTCCTGCCGCTTGGCCCCTTGTTGTCTCTCTTTGGTGTCACCAAAACAGACCAGGCAGGGGCTAACTGCAGTGAGCTTCCCTCCCAGGCATGCCTTTGCAGGCTGCCAGGAGCGTGCACTGAAGCACCAGCATGAAGTCCTTTGTGCCTTGACCCTAGAAAGCTGCTGCTTTACCTGGTGCTGCCTCAGCTTGTGATGTGAGAGGCACAAGGAGCTGTTCCCTCCTTCAAGCTCACTGGGGGAAGATGCAGATGACTCCTTTACCTGGGAAAGTGGTGGTTTCTCTGGGTGCAATAAACAGGATAAGATGCTTGTACTCTATCTCCCCACCCTGGCTCCTGGGCTTGCAGTATAGTTGACACCCTCCATGGAGCCCATTCCCTGCACCCCTTTCCTTTTCCTTCCTTTACACAACCCTGAAGCCCCCAAAGCTTTAATGGGATGGGTGAGACTGAATAACCAGAGGAAGATGCAGTGATTGCCCCCTCCCTCCCATCACCCCAGCTCCCGGTGCTGTGGTTTCCTTCCCAGTCAAGCTTCACTGGGGGATTCTCTCCCTGCAGCGGGACCCATCTGTCTTGGAGCAGATTAGAAAGATGTCACTTTGCCAGCACAGTCATTTATCACAGTGGCTGGGGAAATTAGCAGGGGCCAGGCAGGGAGGAGGGAAACTGGGCTTGCCCTGGTGTGTAGGTAAAGGTTGTGGAGGCTTCTAGACTATGTCTAGCTTGGCATCAGTTTGTCCTGAGGAAGAAACCAGGGCCTGGGGTTTCCACCTTTGGGTCCTGATGCGGCTGAGAGCAATAACCTGACAAAATGTATGGGGCGGAGGAGCTGGGATCCCTCAAGCATTGGGGTTGTTAACTGGATGCTTGTCTTCTCCTTCCAGCTGCTAATTCCAGGAGCCAGGGTAGAAATGAAGCCTTCAGGCTTGCCGTTATAATCACAAGGATGGGGCAAACCCCCTCGTTGTAGGGGTTACCTGCACCATGCTCTGTCCATGGAGCAGCCCAGCTGGACCTGATGCTTTGCCCAGGGGCCAGTGGTGGAATAAGGGGCTCCAATCCCAAGTTGCCAGCTGGAAACATGGCAAAACTCAGGAAAGGGAAGGGGAAAAAAGCTATTTTTCAGTGATGGAGAGAGCGCTGCAAACAAATGAGGAGCAGAATGCAAATGAAACCTGATAAAAATTCCCTGGCAGTGTCCCCTTTCAGCGTCATATATTTTTATCTTACTCTGGTTTTATTTGCTGGAAAGGGAAATGTAAAGGGAGAAACATTCAATTTAACCTGCTTGTCAGCTGGAGCCTCTGAGCCGTGGCATTTGGGTGCTGGAGGAAAGAGGGATGCTCCCAGGTCCCAGCACAGTGCCTGGGACCACGGATGCTCCCTTGCCTGCCTGTGCACCCACTGTTGTCACAAAGCATCCTGTGGCACGTGGCTGTCACTGTGTTAATCACCATAGTAACGAGGGGCTGGATCTGTCCCCCTGCATAGCACAGTGGGGCCTTCTCCTCCCTGGCTCCATGGAGCAAGGCTGGCGCTGGTGGCACCTCAAGGACATCTTGGTGTTCCCATTGTCTTCTGCTCTGTGATGCTTTGCCAATCACTTGGCTTCTCTCCATCCCTCCAGGCATGTGGACCAGTGCTACAGGGACCCAAGTCCTGCAGTGAGGAGGCCCTGTACATCCTTCGGGTCAAAGCTGGGACTTCTGAGGCAGTAACTGCCTCTTAGGAGTGTGTGGGGACTCTCTGGTGTTCGCACTCTAACACAAGGGGGAGATGGTCTCAGGCTTTTTTTCTTCCCAGATCACCAGCTTTTCCTTCTGGAGGGTGAAATGGAGTTTCCATGGGCTGTATTGGCCTGCAAAGATGCATACCAGCTTCTGGATGGCAGAAATGAGGGATGACAATCAACTGTGAAGCTCCACACATGCTCACTACTGGGATTCTTAAATATCTGAATGTGGGAGCTGGAGGTGTCAGTGCAAACCCTAAAGTCTGAACATCTGATCCTGTACCAGAACCAAGCTCCAGTGGGCTTTGAATATAGAGTCTGTGGACAGAGCTAGGGAGAAGGTGCTGGAGGTGATGGGTTTCTCCTCAGATCAGGCAAGGTTTCTGATCGCCTCCTGCCCCAGCCTGAAACTGGTGATGAGGGGTATCCTGCTCATGTTGTGCTGTGGGACCCCAGCACTGACTCGAAGGGAACCAGCTCCTGGCTTGGCTTTGTTGAAGGCCCAAGGCGGGGGAGAAGATGCTCCCAGCAATACATTTGTGGGTGCTTGGGTTTTGATTCGTGGCAAGGAAACCTCCCCTTGGTGGAGGCTGCTGGCTGGCAGTGGCTGTGACAGGAGCAGCTGGGATGTGGACATCAGTCTCCTCATAACTAGACTGAGACCAATGCCTTATTCCCTGGCAGGCATTCATCAGCTGGCAATGACTTTCTGTCTTTATTGACCCAGGGCTGGAGCCGAGCCAGTGACACGGAGGTAAAAGGGTCTGTTTACCCATGAAAAACACTCCTGAGGCATCTAGAGCCTCTTCCAGCTTCAAACACCGCTGAAACCAAGGACGTGCTCCCAGTGGGGAGGTGCTGGTAGGACTGGAACACCCAGGCAGTGAAACCTCACTGAAACCAGTGGTGCAGGTGATGCTCGGGAGACGCAGAGAGCTGCTGTCTGGGCGTGGGTAGACACCGCAATGATGACTGCAGAAGGTGCCTCTTGTGTCCTTGTTCCCTCTCAGCTCCCCACAGGGAAGAGGGGGAAAATTGAGGCAGCCGTGAGGAATATAGCAGTAATAAAGGCAGGCCCCTGGTGGGCAGGGTGTAGCTGTGCTGGAGAGCAGCAGCTCAGCAGGCAGCGGGTGCGCTACGGAGCAAAGGATAATAAGAATAATAGAAGAGATGTCAGGGTGAGTGGCAGCTCGGCAGCCTGGGGCCAGGCTTGTCTCCTGCAGGGATCCTGCTGCCCACTAGCAGCTCTGCCCAGCCCCTGGAAAGCTGTCAGCTGCTGACACGGCACAAATAGAGCCATTGCCCTGTGGAAACCCTGCCTCTGGTGTGTTTCCGCTTGGTGAAACGGCTCAGTGAGTGCACTGCTTGGGTCTGGGTTGGGATGGAGAGAGGGAAATGGAGATAGTGGGAAAGGGACAGTGCTTTCTGATAAGAGCAAAGCCAGGGAAGAGGGTGGAAACGGAGCAAAAGTGGTTTGGATGAGAGAAGAGCCCCATCCCTGAGGCACGGCCTGGCTTCAGCCCCTCCCTGAGCTCATGTCCCTCATCCCATCAACTCCTACTTGCTCTCTCCAGCCCTGGCACCCATGGGTCCAACTCCCCATGCACAGTCCCCATCCTCTCCTACCCTTCAGCAGAGCCCCCCCTTCCTGGCTCTATACCTCCTTCCTGCCTGGATGCACACATCACACATCCCCAAACTGTTTCTTTACACAGGGACAGAATTCCCCATCCTTACTGATTTTCCACAAGCTGTTAGGGAGATGCATCAAATTTCATTCTTGTACAGATAATCATTGCTTCTCTTTTGCAGCTTGCTAGAAGGACCAGGCACATCCTGTGTGAGCCAAGGCTGTGTGCAGAGAGAGGACCAAGAGATTGAGTCCTTGGCTGGATGGGGATGGTTCCCCATTAACCACACAGGAAGAACACCAGGTGGACGGAAAGGGCTGGGTCTCAGCTATGAGGATGAGGATGGATGTTTTGGAGTAGCCTTGGCTTGGTTTTCTCTTTGCTGTTGGAAACTGCTCCTTTGTCAAAGCAAGTGCCTGTGGGGAAGGTCAGGCGTGATCCATCTCCCCAGTTTGAAAGCAGGAGTTCAGAAATGCTCAGCCATGTCCCATTCGGGTGATTGGTGAGCGGGCCCAATGGGGGAGAGTTGGTTCAAAAGCCTTTTTGCCTGGGAAATGTGAATTTGCAGCCCAGCATCTAAAGAGACAAAGTGAAGCAAGCTCCAAAGACTGAATCCACTTGGTGCTTTCTGGTGTG
This sequence comes from Neopsephotus bourkii, assembly GCF_033783945.1. Taxonomy (NCBI): domain Eukaryota; kingdom Metazoa; phylum Chordata; class Aves; order Psittaciformes; family Psittacidae; genus Neopsephotus; species Neopsephotus bourkii. The sequence goes on along the minus strand of NW_026900826.1, from coordinate 10,172,621 downwards.
ATGGGTTTGACTCCCCCTCTCCCCTCACAGCCTTTGCGTCCCTGCAGCATGGTCCCCTAAGGATAATGGTCCTTTTGGGGGATAAAACCCCTTTCCTACCAGCTCTAGCATGGAAGAGGATGAAAGCCAGCCCGGAAGCATAAGGCTTCAGGGGACTGTGGATTCAAACACATGGAAAGCTCACTGTGTCTTGCCCAAGTTCTGTTTCAGTGCTGTTACTACTGACCCCGTGCCCCTGGTTTCTCAGTGTGGCTCCAGCCCTGGGAAACAGGGGGAATCTTCTTTAAGTGTGCTGGAGTGACTTCTGAATGCTGTGTTTAATAGGGATTAATGGGAATTAAATAAGAATGGAAGAGAAGCACTGGGAGGACTAAACTGTCTTGGGAATAGGCAGTAAGGCGGGGGAAGTGCTACCTGGAAAGTATCTAGGGAGATGGCTGCTGGTGTGGGATGGCTGGAAACTGGGATCCTTTGTATGGTGGTTTTCACATCCTTTGATGGGACAGGGGGATGCTGTGGCTGTACCCCAAGATGTGGGGCAGCTGGTGATGTATGGTTTGGAAGTCATTGACCTTGATCTGGGAACTGCAGGCTCACTGGGGGGCTTTGGAGATGTGCAGGGCTTCTTACCCATGCTCACAGGGTGCCAGAGAGCTGGTGAGAAAGGGATGCAGTAACTGGGGGAAGCTGGATGCTGATCCGTTCTTAGCCTGTGGAATGAGAGCAGAGCCCTGGCAAAAGGCTTCCTGGGTGGATGCTGCCCAGGACAGCGTGGACTGGGGTGTCTGTGGTGATAGACAGCCAAGGGCTGTCCTGGTTCCTGATGACAGCAGCTCCCCTGGGACATATCTTGAGTGTTGTGTGAGCTAATTGCATGCCCTTAGGAGGTTTCTAATAGCTGGAGCCCCTGGGTGCTGACATGTGTTGGAGCATCCTTGCCTGGGCGGTGATGGGTATGGAGCAGTGTGGTGGTCACGGTGTGAGAGGGGACCTGCCCGCTGATAAGGTGCAGGAGCGTGGCGCAGGGATGCAGAGCAGTGCAGCCTGCAGCCACCTTACCCCCGAGCTCACCTCCGGAGCTGCCGTTTGAGGGCTGTTTCATCGGGGTGAGTCTCACAGGGGCAGCTCTTGAGAGGTGAAGCAGCAGAATTGGATGTTTGTGCCGCACGAAGGAGGCTCTGGTTACAGAGCCAGGGAGAAGAGGATCCTAAATTGGATTTCTCCGCTCGCTTGGAACTGGCTCCAGTTGTGGGGGATTACTGGGGATTTAAAGCGAACATATAGGAAATGGTAATGAAACCATCCCCCAGCCAAAAGAGCTGGGGAGCTCCATGTGTTGCTGTGTTAAATACAGAGGAATCTTGCAATTAACATCCGAGCGGTGCTGGTGACGAATGAAAGTCATGCAAGTTTGCAGGGTTGCAGCCTGCCTTTCATCTCCTCCTCTGTGGGTGAAGCACGAAGGCAGCCAGCGCCTTCCTGCACCATGGGCATCGCACCCCTTCCACCCTCTCCCAGGTGGGGTGACCCGCATGGGATGCTCAAGGGAACAAAGCAAACCCCACAGCACTGGGAGGGGACCAGCAGCCACCCCCAGACCTGCAGCAAACACTGTGTTCTCCAGTGAAAATCAGCGATTCCTTTTTAAGAATGAAATTTGGGATGCTTAATTGGGTATGCCGAGATTGAGCGCCGCCGAGTGCTGTTTCCCACTCCTCTGCCTCCCCCTTGTTTTGGCCCCAGAAATGTCAAGGCTAATTGCCAGCATTATTTCTCCTCTTGTTTCAGCCTCGCCCACCCCAGTGCTGAGGAATGAGGCAGTGTGTATGAGCATCATTGCCTAGCGCTGGTGCGGGCAGTCCCTACCCTGGGAGCTGGGTCTAAGCAGGGGTACAGAGCTTAATGTGGGGAGCAGCACCCTGCAAGCTGCTTAACAGAGAGCACATCTGAGTCCAGACACGGATCCAAACAGGCAACTTGGTTCTGCAGAGAGATGAATACAAGTGGAGCTGTGGGAGCTGAACTGGGGTGTGGTGGATTCCTGTGGGGGGGACCCTCACACTGGCTGGTTTTGGGGGGGTGGTTTGGTGGGGAGCAGGATGAGTGCCAGCAGATGGCACTCTGGAATGCACTGCACAGCCTCTTCACTGTGCAGAACCTGCTCTGAAATGGCTTCCTCATCTTCTCTGTGCAGCGACTTGGGGCTGGGGCTGGATGCTGTGGTCCAGCTCGCTTTCCATCCTCTCCCTCCTCAGTGCCAGCATCTCCTGTTTGCAGACCCTGTGCCCCACATCCTCACCTCCTCACCAGGGTGTTTCTCCACCCCCTTCTTTGCTCTACCAGGGTGCTGGGTTCCAAGGACATGAGGCTGAAGGTCCCCTCCTGCCAAAAGGGGATGTTTGAGGCCCCCAGCCTGAGGTTTTGGTACTGGGGTTGGGAATGTGAGCATCGTGGGGAGGAGGGCTGGGAGCAGAAGCATGCGGAGCCTGTTTATTTTCTGTCCCTGGGGTGGTAGGCGCTCACCTCTGCCTCGAATTACAAGTCATGTCACATCTTGGGAGGCTTGAAATTGTGTTTCTCAGCAATGTTCCTAAAGAGATTAGAAGCACTGAAATGGCTGAAATACCCTCTGAGCTCGGAGCAGAACAAGGCACAGAGCGGAGTGGGGTGGGGAGAAAGCTGCAGCATCCTCACCAGCATGGAGGGCAGGGCTGGGGGCAGTTCATCCCTTGCTCCCTCCTCACACCCTCCTGGTTAGGACTGCTTTTCCAGTGCCAGTTCATACTGGTGCAAATGGGATGTGGGAAGAGCTGGGGGTGGCCACTTTCCCTGTGGTGTGTGATGGACAAGCCCAACCAGCATCCCGCAGGGCACAAGGTGTCTTTAAAGAGATACTGAAATGTTGACCCATGGAGCAGGGTGCTGCTCCCCCCCAACTCAGTTTTCATATGGGGAGAGAGGAATTGTGATTTCAGGGATTAGAAGGGCCAAGCAGCCAGGCAGAAGCTGACCCTGAGTGCAGGAGTTGATTCCCAGGGCTGATTTAGAGGAGGTAGTGATTCAAAACTTAATACAAGGCAGAAGCTGCTTCCTGAAGTTTGGCTGCTTATTTTCAGTTGGCTTATTCCTAACCCCAGTCTAAATCACCCATCTCTGATTCTTTGCATTCTCTTCTTGCTGCTGGAGCCCCTGCAGCAGGGGCTGCATTGGCTGTGGGGCTGCATCCCGGTCCTTACCGTGCGCATCCCTATTCCTGGGACTATGTGGAGCTGTCGGACATGTCACCAGAGCGAATTGGTCCCCAGGTGCTGCTTTGAGGGCCTGGCTGACAGAGTGATTGGTGATCAGCGGCTGAACCGACACATCATGCCACAATTAGAGACCTCCTGGTAAGAGAGAGATTCGAGCCACGCGAAGACAGAGCCGGTTACAAATATTGAAGGAGCTGTTAAAGATGCAAACTCATTATCTCCCAAGCAATCCAGCAACATTCACGAGGACATTAGTGCCAGAGCAGCACATAGGAATGATGAATGCATCCATTGGCGTGGGTCTTGTGTTATGGAGTGGACAAAAAGACGAGCTCGATGACAAACACATCCACAAACGTGGCCATCATCCCAATTACAGCCTGGGAAGAAATGCAAGGGTGAGGAATGGGAAGGGGGGAAAGGGGTATAGATGAAGTGGGGCAAGCTGTGGTCTGCTGTAAGGGAGCTGAAAAGCCAGAGGAGGTGCTGGGATTGAAGACGGAGCTCTCATGGCTGGGTCTGTTCGGAGAAGAGAGCTGGGATTCACTGCTCTGGTCTCCACTGGCTAATTATGTTGCCATGTTCCTCCTGACTTGTGAGACTCAGCAAAAGCCTTGGCGAGGGTTGCCTCCGAGGTCAACAGAACTGATCTAATTGTGTTTCCAGAGTATTTATGTGCCTATTTTCAGAGTGCTTTTTCCATACCCCTGGAAAAATGCAAACCAAAAGAGCAACAACCTGCTCCTCCATAGCCACCGTGCCAGCAGGGAGGGTGGTGGTGTTGCCACCACATGTGGCCACATCTGTGATGGAAGGGGTGCCAGTGGGGTGCTGCTTCAGAGCCCTTGTAGCTGGGGTATTTAAATCCTTCTGCTCCGGTGAGAGGGAACCCCAGATTGATTTCTATCCTGTCGTGTGGCTCTGTCTCTGCAATAACAATGTGCTTAGTGTGCAGGATGAAATTAATACAGAGCCAGATTTACCTGGGGAATATTTGAGCAAGTTTCGAGCTGAATATTCATTGGAATTTTCCGTGCTCTGATGTCTTGCTTGGTCCATCATGGCTCCAACCGGGCAGCTGGGTCAGCTCTTCCTGGGGCATCACTCGCTGTGTCAGAAGTGCTGGAAATATCCCAACAGAAAATCTCCACCTCGTTTTCTCTGCAGCCTGCGAAGCAGTGGACATGATGTAAATCCTGCTCTCTACCCGTGCTGTGCTCTGAGGAAAGAGGGGCTCGGCTCCTGTCCCCTATCCCATGGGTGCCATCTGGAGCAGAGGGATGCGGGAGCACTGGGGGGGGGGTCACAGCCTTGCACTGGAAGGTGCCTGGCAGCCCAAAGCTGTGTCAGAGCTGCAGGACACGGGTGGAATCAGCAATTGTAATCAAAGCTGACCTGTGGCCAACTCTGTGGAGAGCTCTCAATGCTACAACTAAATGAGCTGGTGGCAGATTCAGGCAAGACTAAAATTAAACCAGGTCAGGTACAGGCAGTATTGTGTAGCCGGGAGCCAGGGTTTCAAAGCATCTCTCTCTGAGAGAAGGAGAGCAGGGGAGAAAAAACCTTCCTGTGTATGCAAAGGACATTTCCACAGCTCTAATCCTTTGATTATAACAGATCTTAAGAGAAACCATGCTACTCCTTGAAGGTGGAGGAAAAGAAACCCACTGTAACTGCTCTGAACTGATATAAAGCGAGCTGATAATAATCAGCACAGAAGAATGATCAATTTATTGGATGTGATACATTTAATGATGAAATACCAACTGTCTTTCCTAATTCCTATGTCTAATGGAGAAAGGCATAGTAAAAGTGTCAGTGGATACTGGTGCAGTAAGTACTGGGATTGGGCAGCAGGTATTTATAGGAGTGCAATGGACATGAGCAAAATGTGATGCTAAGGGCTGCCAGGAGGGGATGTGTCTGCAGGAGAGGGGCTGCAGTAGTGGGGACTACAAATACATCCCTGGAGACAGCTTCCCTTTCTCAGGACTCTATAGGCTGCAGACATTCATGTGGGTGTGTTATGGGTGTGTAGGTGATAAAATAGAGGTTGGTTTGGTTGGGTACCACTCCAGCAGGTCTGTGTCCCTTCAGTGTCCTGTGCCAACAGCCTGTGCCCTCCTACCTGGGGGACCAGGTACAGTCTTCAGCTCTGAGGGTGCTTCTCAACAAGCCAAGAAAGATGAAGGCTGGGAATGATACTGGATTCTCCCTCCTCTGCTGCTGACAAACGCAGTGATGGGGAAGAGAGGGCAACAAGGCTTGTCTGGATTAAGCAGCCGGATGGAGAGGTGTGTTGGAGAGGAGCATTGCCTGCTTGTGCAGAGGCTGCAGCAGTGCAGGGCACTGCAGAGGGGTCTTGCTGATGTCCCCTCCCTTGGTAACCTTTGTCCTGGCTGCACTGTAGGGACCTGTCCTGCTCTTCCTGCTCCTCTGGAAGGTGGGTATAAGCACACCTGCCGGGTTGCTGGGGGTGGCTTTTTGGGGCTGTGCTGGGCAAAGACCTCTGCCTTCGGATGAACCAGGATGATGTCTCTGCATCTGAGAATGGTGTTACAGCTCCGAGGGGCAGGAAAAGCCCGTAAGGACCTACAAAGCACACTTGCACTGGATGGGGGGCCATACAGGGCTTGTCTCCCACCCTTCCTGTGGGTGCTCAAGAGATGGGTTCAGCCACGAGGCAGACAAGGGGTGACCCCTGGAGCTGCACGTGCTGCGGCCGGTGCAGTAGCAGAGCCCGTAGCTAGATGCCACTCAGTACTAAGGTGTCATTATTTTTTATGGACTAGGAGAAGGTTCCCTAATGCGCCCGGGAACATTATCGTAAATACTTAAGTCTGAACTGCGGTTGTCACAGTAAATGAACAAAAGATTGTTCTGCTTCCCCTGTGCCAAGCACGAGCCACGGGCTCTGCGGCCCCCTGATTTCTTACTGCCAAGTCAAGGAAAGCAGCAAAGAAAGAACTGAGAGAAAGCCTCCAGGTTGGGAGTGGACCTAAAATCCCTCCTCATTCCTCAACCATTGGGTAAATCAGATCCATTTCCCTCTCTGTTAGGGCTTGGGAAGCAGGATGCCAGCAGCTCCTTGTGATGGCTCCAACCCCAAGCGAACGCAGGGTTTGGGCTGAACATCCACCTTCCCCTATGGGATCAAGGACTGTTTGCAAGCAGACCAGAATGAGCAAGCTGAATGGAGCTCTAGGTATCTGCCAAACACGAGGACAAGCCACAGGCCATCGGAAAACCCAACACGCAGGATTTGCAAGTCCTGCCTTAAAGCTCAAATCCCTCCTGAGCTGATGGAGCACTTCCATGTGTGCTTCAGTCTGAGGAATGTAACAGGGCATGATTAGAGGTTTATTTATGTAACTGAGGCTTTGTTTAGCTCTTGGTCCATTGCACAGGAGCGTCTTGGTATGCTCCTAAAGCAGCTGCTAGAGCCAAGCAGACAAATGATGTCTCTGAAGGGTGGGAGCCAACGGCTTGGTGTGGCCAGGATTGTGGGAGAACAAAATACAGCCTGTGTCTGGGGATGATCACTCCTGTATATCACAGGGATGCTGCGGCTGCCTGGGCTGAGCTTTGGAGAGCATCGCCTGCCCATTCTGCTGCCTTGATTTAATGCTGTTGGTGTTGAGGAGGCAGTGATTTGATGACAGATCCTGACAGCTCTGATACATGCCCGAGGTCCAAGTCCCACCTCCCTATATCTTCCTGTGTGGGTCTTAATTCAGTGCAAAGTGGGGATGTGTCACTGCTTCTTGCCGCGTGAGTGAGCTTCACCCTTCGTCTTCCTCATGGCTGTGGGAGGAAGGCTGCTGCTTGCCCAGTGCTCAGTGTTGGTGCGGGTGAAGGTGTCACCTTGCCTCATACAGGTTGCATTGTAGAGGGGACAAGAGCCAGTGTCAGCAAGGCAGGGCCCTGGTTTTGATCAGCCTCTCACTGCTGTGCCTGCCCATTGTGCTGCTGGCCTCCAGCAGGAGAGAGTAAGTGGGATAATAATCGCTTTCCTCCGCTCCATCCCGGGTTTATGGTGCACAACGTTTTAAAAGGGTGAATAATTAAGTGCTGCTCATAAAAGTGTTGCTTGGCGCTGCTGCCGGGCCCCTGCACACCAGGAACCAAGACCTGAGCGGGGGGAGCTGAGATTCATCATGTGCCAGGCACTGGGCTCATCCCATGGGCAGAGGGTCCTGGAGGGGACAATAATCCCCCCGGTTTGCTGTGCCAAGCAGGACGGAGGCTGTTCATGTCCCTATGGCCGGCTGTTTGCAGACTGTCCAGCGCAGGGGGTGTTTCTCTTGGCGAGCTGCAGCCGTGGTAAATAACCCAGAACGTGTGTGTGATGGATGGCCGCTCCCCGCCAGCCTGTCTCCCCAGAGTTATATTATTCCCTTTCCCACAGCTCAGCTGTAAATTCGCTGTGATTCATGGTAGCTCCCTCCACCAAAGGCTTTTACAGCCCTGGATGGGCAAGGATGGGGCGGAGGGCACGGGTTGGACTGTGCCAAGCAGGAGGATGCTTTTGGGGCTTTGAGGGCTAAAGCTGAGGGACATCAGGTGTCCACACATCTGGGTGGGGTGGCTCCTCTTCCTCCAGCCTCTGGTTCTTGTCCCTGGCAATCCCTGGGGTGCTCCTCTCAAACCCAGCACCTCCCAGAAGATGCACCAGCGGAAATATCCCTGGCTTGATCCAACAGAGAAGCACCAACAGCACGGCACGGGTAAGCCAACCTCCGCAGCCCTGCAAGGGTCCTCCTCTGCTCTGTAAGGTTCTGTGTGGAAGGAGCCATCCCTTGTTCCACTGGGTCATGTCCTGTCCAGCTGTCAACCTGGTTGAGGTGGTGGGAGCCCAGGCCTGGGGTGCACTGATGGAAGATGCTGTGGCACCCCAGGCATTGAGGGAGGAAGAAGCAGCCCTGCAAAGATGCCTTCACATCTTGTCCGTAGCCAAAGGATGGGGTGCTCCCACTCCTGACATCTGCCAAAAGCACATCTCCTGCAAGCCATCGGGTGCTGCTTTTGTCCCTCCCTTGGGCACAACATTTCCCCCTGCAATGGGATCAGGGTGGGAGGATGCTGGGCCAGGTCCCAAGCTCCTGTCCCAGCAAAGGGCCCTTTGTTAGTGCTGTTTGCCTGCTCCCTGCCCTTTTCCCTCTCAGCCCTGTCTGCAAGCTCCCATCCCACTTGGTTTGGTGCTCAGGGGTGATATCCTGTCTGCAATATTGACACATAGCTGTGTATATACATATCCCACTTTAAATCAGCCAGACCCTGTGGTGAAGGCTGATAAATCCCCTGGGCACTTCCAGAGGCAAATGTAATTACTTCTGATGATGCCCATGAGCGATGGGCAGGGAGAGGGATCTTGTTTGGCCTCTTTTACCACCAGGGAGAGGAGGCTGCGGGACCCTACTCAGCATCACAGCTCAGTGGCCACATCCTGGTACCACTGAGTGGGGCTGAGAGCAGGGGAATGTGCTGGGAGGGAACAGAAAGCTGCCAGCCTGCAGCTTGATCCATCAAATCCAGGCATCTAAATGCATCAAAACACTGGGGCTGTATAAATATCCATTTCCAGGGACTGGAAGTATGTCTAAATAAACCAAAGGAGGCTCGACAGCTCATCCTGGACGAGAAACACCTGTAAATGGGGAGGTTTCTGTGACGCATTGCTGGAGCGCACCCATTCCTGCTTGGAGAAACAGGTTTGAGGTATTTATCTTTGATGGTTGCCCTGGAGTTGGGAAAGCAAGGTAGGGCTGGGTGCTGCAGTGAGGGGCAGATTGGATGCTAACAGTATGGAGTAGGGCACCGGTTGTGCTGGACAAATGGTGGGGGCCTGTGGCTGCCTGTGGGATGCAGACCCACTGCAGTGTCCTGCTGCCAGCATAGAACCATACAATCCCAGCCTTGTTTGTGTTAGAAGGGGCCTTAAAGCTCACCCAGTTCCAACCCTGCCGTGGGCAGGGACCCCTTCCACTGGAGCAGCTTGCTCCAAGCCCCTGTGTCCAACCTGGCCTTGAACACTGCCAGGGATGGGGCAGCCACAGCTTCTCTGGGCACCCTGTGCCAGCGCCTCAGCACCCTCACAGGGAAGAGCTTCTGCCTTATCTCCAACCTGAACTTCCCCTGCTTCAGTGTGACCCCATCACCCCTTGTCCTATCACCACAGTCCCTGATGAAGAATCCCTCCCCAGCATCCTTGTAGCCCCCTTTAGACACTGGAATCTGCTCTGAGGTCTCCATGTGCTTCTCTTCTCCAGGCTGAACAGCCCCAGTGTTCTCAGCTGTCTCCATACAGGAGCTGCTCCAGCCCCTGAGCATCCTCATGGCCTCCTCTGGACTTGCCCCAACAGCTCCATCCAGTCCAGAAGCTTCCAAGCACTCTGGAGGATGCTGTTCTGTGCAGAGCTGCTGTTAGGGGCAGTGCTGCAAGAAGAGAGCTGCTCCGAGCCCTCCGGGTTTCCTCCTGCTGCTGCCCTGGCCCAGGGATGTGGCTGTGAGTGTGGATGGTGTTCCCTGAATGGAACATCCCTATCCCAGGGGCTTGCTGAGTACCTAAGGCTTGACACATGGCAAGGTGGGATGCAGCAGTGAGGGGCTGCTCTGGGATGTCCCCATCACAGTGACTGATCCCTCACTGGACTGGGCTGAGGCTCATCCTATCAATGGGCAGGAGCGGAAGGCCCCTGCATTGCACAGAGTGTTCCAGCTCCCTCCAACTTCACCAGTGCTGATCAATGACTCAATCTGTAATGCTCCCGTCCTCCTGAGGAGCTTCATTGTCTTTTTTCTCCTCCTTTTCTCCCTGTCACCGGCCATTGCATTTTCATCTTAATCTGCCGATAGTTCACTTTCATTTGACATATTAATCTATGCTTCTTTCTGTGAAGATAACTCATCCCTGCGTGGTGGCAGGAGTGCGGAACCAGTGCCATGCCAGGAATATTTTACTTGCTTTCAAAAGACGGTGGAATAACAAGTAACCAGAGTTGCACTGGTCTCTCCCATCCATTTTAAGAAGCCAGAAGTCCCTGGCAAGAGGCTTTGCTCTGGCTTGCAGGAGGATGAGGCTTTGAAGCAGGAGCTGGGGGACACGATGCCAAAGTGGGGCTGGATGGGACCCTCTTTATCACTACACACACGAGTTGGCACTGGAATGTTTGGCTGCTGGCACTGGTTTCATTTATTTGCTGCTGTTTATCAGGTTTGTGGCTGGTGTTTTAGTGCTGTTTGTACAAGGAATGGCAGCAGTGTACAACAGCAGCTATTTCCCTCCACGAGCCCTGAGATGGGAACAGAGCTGACGCCACCACCCCATCCTTGGAGGTGGTGGGGACATGGGAGGTACAGCACAGGGTGGCAAATGTCACCTCAAGGAAGATTTGACAGCAGAAGCTGCCCAGCTTCCCCTGCACTGAAACCACACAGCTCCGGGGATATGTTTCTGGTGCTGCTCCCTTAAACACATCAAAGGGTTCCATCTGGTTTTAATTATTCAAATGAGCTGACAGGGTAATCAATATAAATGGTTAAATGTGGCCAGGATTAGTGTCAGCTCTGCTGCAGCAACGGGTGAAAGCTCTGGAGATGGGGGCTTTGCTGTTGGGGGTCCCCCTTGCCCATGGGGAGAGGTGGCACTGTGTCCTGGTCATGGGGGGAGCACGTGTGCATGGCCACTCTGGCAGGGTTTACACAATAACCCGCGGTACTGCTGGCTCTGGCTGCTTCCTTAGTGCTAATACACTGCTAATTGTGCTCTGCTGTGTGGTAATACTAATAAAGCAAGATTTAGAAAGCAGGAGGCTTAAGAGAGTAAATCAAGGGCACGGCACAGCCTTGGCAATCTGCATCATGATCAGCCACAGCTCCCCAGCACCGGAGAAGGATGAGGGACTCCATTGTGAGGACCTGTGTGCAGGGACGCTATTGCACCCTTGAGCTGCTGGGGTGGTTGCTGCACCCTGGGGTGGGAGCCCCAGCTCCTCCCCAGTGCTGGAGGACCTGTGTCCCAGTGCCCTCGCCAGCAGCAAAGTTTCTCCTGACTCCTTTCTTCTCTTGGGGCTGCTGCCATGCTGCTTTTTTTGCTGTGTTGCCATGGAAATGCTGCCTGCATCCACCCCTGGTGCCTGCCTGCATCCATCCCTAGTTCTTGCCTGCATCTGTCCCTGGTGCCTGCCTGCATCCATCGTCCTCCTGCCTGCATCCATCCCTGTTCCTGCTGCTGCTGAGTGCCACCGGCCTCCTCCCTTGGGACACTACTGAAGGGTTTTGATGGTTTTGCTTGGGCCACAGCATCCATCTCCCCAAACACTGGCTAAAAGCATTAATAAAGGAGTAAAAGAGGGAAGGAGGGAGGTGAGCACCCTCTGGGTTATTCAATCCATCTCTGCTGGTCCCTTATTGAAGCTGCTGGTGCCCATGCCCCTCTGCGTGACTCGGTGTACATGTCCTTCATCAAGCCTCAGAGCAGGGTCAGGCAGAGACAGGCACTGTAATAAGCAGAGCTGGAGCTGCTGTGTGTGGCAGGAGGGAGGTGGTAGCAAAGGCTGGGGGGGGGATAGTGATGTCCTCATCCCTACCACCAGCCAGCCCCAGGCTTTCTAGGCTTTTCTAACCCTGAGCAATGGGAGAGCCAAGTTCCTGTTCCCTCTCCTCCCAAACCCTCATTTTCATCTCATGTTACAGCATGGAAATGTTTGACTTTACAGCCTTAGTTTATATTGCCGGGAAGTAACTTAACCGTGCTCTCTAAGTGTTGAAGCTACATTTCTTTTTGATGATTTCAAAGATTTATTAAGTTCTCCCAGGGAGAAAGAAGGGAAAAAAACAACCCAGAAAGCAGCAACCTACCATGCCAGCAAACAAGATTCAGTGGTTGGCCCAGCAAATAAACCCAAAATATATGTGCAGTGTTTAGACATTTTGCTGGAGCATTTGCTTTTCTCCAGCTCCTATCTAGAAATGTGCCTCTGTGATGCTCGGTGTTACCCGGAGTCCAATGCCTGGGAATGCTGCTCTTAAGGTTCTCCTTTCATTTGGGGTTCTGCAGGAGCAGAGCAGGGGATAATTAGAGCATCGCTGTTTGCTAATAGCCTGTACAGCAGGAAGCATCCACCCGAGCCCCTTGGCTGGAATGAGAACAGAGGAAAGTGCTGTGCGAGCAGGGATCTGGAGCGGTTCCCGCGCAGGTTGTGAACGTGAGAGATGGGTCCGGTTCGCAGCACAAGTTAGTAGCAATTAATTAATGGCCTGGGTCTATTAATTTCCTCCCAAATGCAATCACTGGGATGAGGTCACAGCTGGCAGAGAGGCACCAGCAGGATGCAGAGTTCTCTGCAGAGTAAATTAGCAGCCTTAATTTGAGGAGTCCAGCAAAGAATCCGTGTGAAGAAGCAGTGAAGGCCTGGAACTGGAGCCAGCTGTGAGGAACTTCCATCCAAGGATTTGGGATCTTTCCCTTTGTATTGGCACTCTGGAGGGGGTAAAGCTAAGTGGCACAATGTGGTGGGATAATGCTGGCATCCAGGCTGGCATTGCTGCTGCCTGAGCCCTGGCCAGGTCAGCAGAGACCAACCCCAGCTTCTCATTACCCTTCTGTGATACCAGCTTAAGGAGTCTTTGCCTGCAGCACCATAGGTGAAGTGCTTGAAAAGTCCCATCTGCCGAGGAGCAGGGGATTGCCAAAGAGCTGAGCAGTCCCATCTCACTGCAGATGCTCCTGGTACTAAAACAAGGGGGAGCTGCTAAGAAACAACAGCATCAGCAGAATTTGGGGCCAACAAGGGGCTGCTGTGTGCATCTTGATGGCCAAGTAACCCTTCCCTGTGCCTCTTCTAGGGGAGGGTATTTAGTTGTTAACCTGCTGCTTTGCAACAGCAAAGGGGAAATCTTTGCTTAGGGAGGAGATCCCAGGGAAGGGTAGGGATTAGAGATGAGTCTTTTCATGTTTCCTATTTGAGGAAGCTTTAGCCCAGGGTCTTTGTGTACCTCACTTTACCACTGCAGTCCCAGTTTCCCCAGCACGGGTTAGTAAAATAACATTCTTTTGTCCCTGGCACATCTTTTCAGTCCCTTTAAAGTGCTCTTTGTAGACATGGCCAAATGGAAGACATCGCTGTGGGGTGCTGGGTGCTCCCCATGAGGAGCTGCGGATGCGGGCAGAGCCCAGTGCAGGCAGCAGCACTGGCATAAACACCATGAAAGCCACTCTCTTGCCCCCAGAGCACACCAAGGATGCTCAGCTTCCTTTGCTGAAAGGCTTGTCCGACTGCCAAATGTGTCTCTGCACTGAGGAGCAGCCCTGGCTTGAGGAGAGGGGTCATTGGTGATGCTGTCAGTCATTAAAACCAGAGGCTGGACTTCCACCAAGTGCCCAGCTCTTACCATGTGCTTGAAAACCCACTGTCCCTTCTGCCCAGGGAAGCAGGAAAGCCCAGGAGGATCCTGCCTGGCTTGGGTTCGTTGTCACCTCTGTCTTTGGTGAGTGCTGAGAAAAAGCTTCAAGATGCTCAAGAGGAGAAGGAGAGGGGCTTAAGAGCTGCAAGAAGGAGAACAACATCCACCCATTGTCCCTGATGGGTTGAAGCCATCCCAAGTGAGCTTTTTCTTTGATATTTTTCTATTTGGTATCCACTCCTGGCACTGGCAGTGCTGCTTAACGTGTGCTGCATGAGAGGGGCTGAAGCTGTGCCTATTTTCACCCAAAAGGGCTATTCTCATAGAATCCCAGACTGGTTTGGGTTCAAGGGAGCTTAAAGCTCACCCAGCTCCAACCCCTGCCACGGGCAGGGACCCCTTCCACTGAGCAGCTTGCTCCAAGCCCCTGTGTCCAACCTGGCCTTGAGCACTGCCAGGGATGGGGCAGCCACAGCTTCTCTGGGCACCCTGTGCCAGCGCCTCAGCACCCTCACAGGGAAGAGCTTCTGCCTAAGAGCTCAGCTCAGTCTCCCCTCGGGCAGGTTCAAGCCATTCCCCTTGGCCTGTCCCTACAGGCCCTTGTCCCCAGCCCCTCTCCAGGTTTCCTGCAGCCCCTTTAGGCACTGGAGCTGCTCTAAGGTCTCCTTTCTTTTATCCCCATTTATTCTACAGGGGGATTTCTCTCCTATTCCCATGGGCATCAGTTCTTGAACTCACAGTGGGGCCCTCAGTGGGTCACCCAGCCCTGTGCTGGCACAGGTATGCTCAGCAGAGGTGGCAGAGCCCATGGGAGCCGGGTGAATTTGAGGACCCCTCATGGGGTGAAGCAGGCTGCTCAGCTCCATCAACCTGCTGCTCAGGCAGTTGAGCCACACGCATGGGAAGAGCACTCCCCGGGGAAGCTGGTCTGAATTACTATCTCCCCAAATAGATGTGATTTGAAATAATTCCCTTAAGTGTGACATTATTACAGGTGGGTTATATATTGGTTTTGAAGGCTTTCAGCTGAGCAGAAACATTCTCCTCTCATCACATAGGAGACTGAAGGGTTAGGGTGGGTTCTTTTTGTTTCCCTTTTCTACTTGTAAAGAGGTGAAATGCACCAAAATCAGGCAGGGGTGAGGCATGGGAAGGCAGTGATGGGTTTGAGGTCTCTAAAAGAGCTTTAACCACTGGGTTATCCTCCAAGAAAGAGGAACAGCAATGAATCATGGCTCCCTATGTCCCATGGGTGTTTTCTCTCCACCCTTTCCCTGAGCATCCCTCCAGCCCAGGCAGGGGGATGCTTACCAAGGGAAGTGCCTGAGATAAATCACTGTTAATCTCTGCTCACTGTATGTGAAGGGTAATAGCTCTGCAGGCTGTTTGCTCACATGTCTGATGGGGAATAAAGTCATGTTCCTCCTTAATGCCCCATCCTTGTTCTGACAGAGGCCAAGGTGCTGTGTTTGGGTGCGGGATGCTTGGGGAAGCAATGGGCAGATATCCTGGCATAATTACCCAAAGCATACCAGTAATCCATCTGCCCTGGAACTGCGCTTCCTGTTGTAACTGCATTAAAAGCTACCCTTCCATGGGTGATTAACTCAAGCCATGTAACTCACTGGCACCTGGGCTTCTACATATCCTCCCCAACATTGCTGGAAAGGGAATCCCTAATGTCTCACCTGACCCTTTTTCTCCTGGATGGAGAGAAATAGGGTTTCTCTTCCACTGTGCAGCCATTGTCTTCTGTATCTGCAGACTCACTTTCGCCCTTGACCATCTCTTCTCTGGGTTAAGCAACTCAAATTCATTCAGTCTTTTGTATTCCCAACATCCCCTGGATTAAACTCCTTGCATTCATTAGCAGGTTCTTGGGCTGGGAGGATGGAAGGTATTCCTTCTCTGCCCTGATGCCTTGGGAGCCTTTGGAAAGGTGCAGGGGATGTATCCAGCAGTTTAGGGGGCTTTATCATCTGTGCCTCTCTTCCAGAGATGTTAACAGCGCTGTGCCAGCTGAGAAATCATCTCTCAGCATCTTTCTTTTTATCTAGGTGCATTGGTTTGGCTTCTCCTGCGTGCGATGCTGCACGAGTGCCTGGCTCTTTCTCCCCTATGGATGTGTTTAAGTATTTTCCCATATCCAATTAATTCAGCCCCCGCCACTGAAGCATTGTTCTGCCTTGATCCATCCTGCCTTTCATCCTCCTGCAATAAAGGCATCTTTTGTTAGTGGCTCGCTGCTGAGCCATGTTTCTCCATCAGGCTTGTGTAAAACACCCCCAGAACCTGTTCATTACCCTCTTCTGCAAGCCCTAGTGTTGTGAGTGGAAGAGATTCATTATACTCTGTGGAGTTATCGCACCCTGAGACCCCTGGAGGAGAGGCAGCCAGAGGGAAGGATTTCTCAAGCAATGCTATTCGTTGGCAGAAGTTTGGGCTGTAACCCCAAGAGCTCACCAGAGCATCACTGGGGTTTACTTTAGCACCAGGCACTGTATTAGTGCAGTGCTAAGTGATGGTTCTGGGGCAGCCACGGTGAGCTGAATCTCTGAGCTTGGGCACAGAAACTGGGGCTGAGGGAACCTTCACTTGGTTTTTCCCTTTCCCCCATTACAAACCATTCTGAGGTAATGGAAATGTTTTTCCACTGGTGAAAACAGCCCAGAGATGGTAAATCCAGCCTGGCTGGATAGTACAGGCGCCTCCAGGGAAGGGGGTTACTCTATAGGATTCATCCTGCACCCAGTGGGGCTGGGGGTATCCAGCAGTGGAATCTGGCTCCCAGGGGCTTGGGAAGACGCAGGAGCATCCCCTCACCAGCAGCACAGAGGCATTTACAGGGAAAGGTGCAACAGGGATTGTAGCCTCCGAGCTGGGCATCACCTTAACTCTGCCCCATGTGACACATGTATGGAGCAGAGAAACCACAGGGCACTGGGAGACACCTTCTCATGTTAGTGTTTGTGAGGCCAAGCCAAGAGGGGCTTTGCAGAGGACTTCTCCAAAGCCCCAAGGGATGTGACCCTTCTCACCCCTCACCACCCCACTCCTTTCCCTCCTGAGGAATGCTCTGCTCTTCCCGTTTAGCATCGGTGGGTCTGCCACTAAAGTTAATTTTTTAATTAAACCCGTTTTTTATTTGTGATGCTTTAATGGCTGGGTCTGGAGTAATTATTAATAGCTCCAGGGAGACCATGCGTTAGAGAAATGGCTGGTGCTACTGCAAAGGCATTTATCTGATTAACGTCAGCCTTCACACGTGGCTGTTGTGGGGCGGATGGATGAGGGTGGGAGTCCTGCTGCTCCCAAGCAAACTGATTAATCATGGAAAACGAGGCAGGGCTCTGCAGGTGCTGGGTTTCCACCTTGGAAGTGGACTGGGAGAGGAGGAGAGGCTGGGAGCTGCAGTGTGCGGTCTCTTCCTGTCCTCTCCCCTGCACACAGGTTGCAGGAGGTGGCTTGAGGCATTGAAGAGGTGAGGAGGGGTGGTTTTGTCCCACACTGGAATAAGGAGGCAGAAAACCACCCCAAGAAAGTGTGAGCAAGGCCTTCAGTCATTCTTGTCCCCATGAACACATCCTGGGTGGGGTGGGAGTAAGGGGCAGCTGATGCCTCTGGGGCTGGGGGATGCTCAGTGGTACCCTGGCTAGGCTGTGCTGTGGCTGCCCATGTGGGGGACATGGTCTTGCATGGAGCCAAAACCCTCTCTCAGTACAGGTCAAAGGTTCCCTGAAGGAAGCAGCTTTTCCCCCAACTCTTCCCTTCCAACTTCTTATTAGAGGCTTATTCCTGTCATGAAGCATAAGGGGTTAGATGCCCCCCCAGCGGCTCCTGGCTCTGGAGGGGGGTTTTGCTATGCTGTTTTTATCCCTGTAGCCTGGTAGTTCTGGTGGCTCTGGCTTTGGGCTGGCTTGCCTGTGAGAGGTGAGCCAGGGCATTGGAATGCACTGAGCTGAGCAGCATCATTAACAAGGGGAGAAAGCAGCATGAAAGCACCTGTTTGCTTGTGCATCCCACCTCTGCAAGCACCTCCCGATGGATGGATGCATGGATGGATGCAGCAGGAGGTGCTGGACTGCTTGGAGGCAGGAGGGTCTAAGTGCTGTCCCGCTCAGAACCACCTTCCCCTTGCAGCACCCATTTACCCAGTTTCACCATTGCATTATCGGCTGCTTCACCAATGGGTTCTGCAGGCTCCAGGCAAATCCTACCCTTTGTGCTCAATTAACAGCCTATACCCTGGAGAGTGGGAGGCAGTATAAATATTTTCCATGTAGTAATAGGACTTCTTTATCCTATTTCCTTTTTCTCTTTGCTGCGGCGCTGTCATTATAATATTGATTTGACATCCAGGTGTCAGCAACAGCTGGATGACAGGAAAAATGGCAACTTTAATTCATTTTGCTCGCAGAAGAACGGGGGGAAAGACTTTTCCTTCAGGCTTCCCCCCCCCCCCATTCCCTCTGCGATGCTCCATGTTCCGCCCTGACAGGAACATTTATAAACTGCCACTGTGGGGAGTATTATTAACAGCTCGGTTCCTTAAAGACGCAATTAATTATTCACCTGCTTCCAAATCAGTTTAAGCAGCTTCGAGGCTGCAGTGTAAATAAACCCTCCCCAGCTCGCCTCTCCTCTTTCTCACGCGTGCACACACACACACGTAGTGCTGTCTTCATAAAGATGAGCTTTTAAACAGAGCCAAACTAGCAGTTATTGTCAATTACTGCAGCTCCATTGGCTTCCCGGGCTCTCTGCTGAGTTACACCAGCCAGGAGTTGAACGCATCCTTGTGGGGATGGCAACTGTCGCTATTTCCTCATTTGCCATGTTTTGAGGCTATTTTTGCCTTGTTGCTAAATCCCTCCTGTTCTGTCGTGCCTCCCCCCGCGGCCCAATCTTCCTTTTACCTATTTGCTCTTTAATAAATCATCCCCTAAATGATCCCCTGACTTGAGCATCATCTACAACGCCGCTGCGGAGGGGTTGTTTTTGCTGTTTCCTTTCCCTTTCTGGAGCGATGCTGATTAGGTCTCAGCTGACGGCTGCTTTCAGAGGAGAAAATACTGTGCTCAAGGGGAGCAAAAGGCTGTGGCAGCCCTGCGAGAGGCTGGTGATGGGACCCAGAGGGGAAAGGCAGTGCATTTGCTCTCCTTGTTTGGAGCTGCACGGTCATTCAGGTTGAAATGGCTTTAGAGTTACGGTGCTGGGTCCCTTATGGCCCTGCTGGGTGTCATTTATGGTGGTTATAAGTTTCTGGGCTGAAGTTTAGGTTTGGCAAATGGCAGAGAAAACCCTCCTTCCCTGTGGCACAGCTCCCTGCTCCTGAGACACCAGGGACTGGAGGAACTGCTTACTACCCTAAGCTATTCAGCATCATGAGCTCCCATGGTCCCACCAGGGAAAAGCTCCAAACGCCCATGACAAGGGAGCGAGCACAAATGCCTGGAGGATGCTGATCTCCATAAATGGATTCCAAAAAAGGAAGGAAAAATGGATTAAAATCCCTTTTCCCATTGCAGAGCCTGTCTCCTGCACAAACACAGCCGCCGCGTCAGGCACTTCAAGCAGGCCAGGCTAAATCTTTGCATAGATTAGTCACTAACAATGGAGTTAATGACCATAATGGCACAAATGTCCTGTGCCTGCGTGAGATACACTTAGGACAATCTACTAGCACCAGGTAATCACCACATTTCATACTGTCAAAGAGATCAATCATGTCGAGAGCCCATTCATCAATCAGCTGTGCCTGAGGTTTAGAGGGGAGGGAATAGCAGCTCGTAGCACCCCAAAAAGCCGCTCCTGGGGGAAAAGGGAGGTCTCCCGGGGTTGGAATGGGGCTGGGAAGCAGGGTGCCAGTGGGCTTGTTTGGGGAGGTGTCAAAGTGGGCACCTGGCAAAGCCTTTGGTCCCCTCAGATGCTCCCATCTCTGGTGGCTGGGACTGACGGGGCTTCCTCTGCCGGAGACAGATTGTTTGTTGCTGTTTCTCCATCTGGCTGGAATCATGTCTGTCTTCCACTGTGTTATTTGCTGCCTGATTGCCACTTGTAAGCCGTCCTTTCTCTTTTGCTTTCTACCAAGGAGATGTCCTCAGGACCCAGCTTCCCACGTGGGATACCAGTCCCCCAGGGGGTTTTCTGCTCTGAAGAACAGGTCCTTGCTCCAAAGAGCATCCACAAAGCTGCAGTCCTGGCAGCAGTGAGCCAACAGGCAGCTGTGTGGCCACAGCTCTGCTCCAGCAGAGGTGGGAGGTGATGGAGAGCCTGTCCCCATCTGCAGTGAGCATGGAGCTGGACCTGCCTGAGAGGAGCCAGCTGGAAGCTGAGGACCTAAGCACAGGGGCCATAGAGGCTGCAGGCAGCATGGTATGGGCAGCTTGGGGTCTTTACTTCCTGCTGGACAACCCTTTATTGCTTATTCTGGAGGGCTGGCATGCTGGCAAGTGGTCCTCCAGCCCCACAGCTCCTCTTGCCACAGCCCCCTATAGGAGGAAGGCACCTTGGCAAGGGATGGTGTTGGGATAGGCAGGGTCTGCTTACCTGTGTGCTTACAGGTGAAGGCATGGGGGGATGGAGGAGATGCAGCCCTGCCTTGTCACTGCCCTGGCCTCTCTAGTTCATGGACCGGCTGGGCTCAGTGGGGATGCAGCCAGTTTTAACTCTGATACCTGTGAGCAGCCCTCAATTGGATGGCACGTTTATAACTCATAGGGCAGATGGTACGGCAGAGCACAGCCTGTTGTCCCAGGGATCAGTGATGTGCTCTCCAAAGGTCGACCTGAACTTCCTCCAAAGCACTCAGCCTTCTCACAGCACCATGGCCAAGCAACCTCAACTTCCACAGCGTGGTACCCAGCTACCTCAACACCCTCACAAGGATGCTGCAGACATTGCATCTTTGTCCTCCAGCCACTCCAGGTAAGGATGCAGGGCTGGTAGCAGGGCAGAGAGAATCCCGAGAGCCCCCTGTCTGCCTCTTCAGTCCCTTCTCCCACCCCTTCCTACCCCATTCCCCTCTTTCTCCTGGCAGCCACCCTCTCTTCCTCCCCTCTCCTCCTTTTCCCCACTTCTGGGATGCTGCTTGATGCTGCTTGATTGCTTGGCTCCCTTCATTAGCGTGATACCTCCTGGAAAATTAGTAAACAGAGGCGTATGAATGAGGTGTTGATTGCAATCAGCGGGGGAGAAGGGGGGCTGAGAGCACTGGAGAGGCCCACGAAGCTTCCCAATCACCTGGTGGTCCAAGGTGGCTGCTGGGGAGGATCCGCTCCTCAGCATGATGCTCAAGCATCCCTCCACAGGAGGATGCTGTGTGTTCACACCCTCACTCTTCCCTCTTGGGAAGGTTGGATGTGGGCTGGGGGAGCCCATCCTCACTGCTGGGGTGGGTGGGAGGAGGATGGGATGGGTCCCAGGATGCCCTGTCCCATGGGGACCACGGCTGAGCTGATGGCAGGGCAAAGCAGGGACAGAGCACCCTGGGGCTCTTAGAGAACAAGAGCTTAAAGGGATAAGCATGACCTAAAGCACATCCAATTATTAATCTGGACAGACTGCAATGGAGCTGATCCCTTCCCCGTGCATTCCCCTGGCACCACTGGAGATGTTGCAGGAGCAGGCAGAGGATATGGGGCTGGTATCTGGCACTGCAGGGAGGGATTTGCCTGATTTCTGCCTTATTGCAGAGCTAAATGCCTGGGCCAGCTCCAGCACTGGGTTGATGCTTTCTGGTTTTACAAGCACTACAAAGTGTCGCTGTGTTAGAGGTAATGCCTTGTGGAGGTGAGGAAGAACATTTAACACTGGTTTGGGGCAGAGGTGGCAAGATGCAGGTGGTCCTCCATCACCCCGCAGCATCACTGATGGAGCAGGGACATGGGGACCCTCCATCAGGAGCTCTCCCCTGGGTTCCCAGCTCTGTGCAGGGACCCGGTGAAGGACAGCAGGGGCTATGGTGCCCATCGTGCAGCCTGATGGTATCTGATTCCTGTGCTCCCAGCCCTGGGCTGCTGCCAACACGCTCACCCACAAGTGTCTGTCATTAAGCATCTATTTAGGTGTGCAGAAGTTGCCTAATTTCTCAAGGGTGCTGCAAACCCCCCCGATGCCCTTGAAGTCAGTAGCTGCTGACAGTACCCGATAGCTCCGAAAATGAGACATGGGAGACTTGCACCTGATCCCCAACAGAAATAGGTACAGGAAGGGCCAGCCTGTGCGATGGGATGGCTATGGCCCTGCTAGAAAAGGGAGTCTTGAGGGTATCAGGACCCCCCTTGGGTGTTTGGGAGCAATGCCCTGACTGCATGCTGAGGCAGACAGAAAAGTGCTTTTCCCCATGGAGCATCCCTGGTGCCATCCAGGCTGGGTCTCTGCTCCCCATCCCCAGCCCTGCTGCTCTGCAAAGGTGTGCCAAACTCCTTGCAAAGCCCTGCTTAGAAAAGGCAGCCAAAACTGCATCCCAGAGGATTATTCCCCAGCCATCCTCAGCGGGAAACATGACTGCTGGGGATGAAGGCAGGAATTAGAGGAGAGCACCTGAAGTCTGGGACTCGGGCTGGGAGAAGCATCCCTGCAGAAGGAGGTGAAAGACTGGCAGTGTTTTTTTGCTAACATGCATCTGTTATTTGACCTTATAAAGCTCTATTTGTGGAGCTGGTTGTTATTTTTCGTTAAATCTTTTAATCTAAAATCCCATTAGGCTCAGCAGCACATTCATTTGCCAGCAGAACCAAAACACTTCGGTGTTTGCTCATTCCTCTATCTTCCGCACTTCAAACAGATGTAATAAAGTATTTTCGCTTTCCCTCTTGTTTCCCTTTGTGGTTTGGCTTTTTTAGAGCCTCCAAGGCAGTTGAGATGGGTTTCCCCCCTCCCGGCACTGCACATATCTTCTAGCTCTGCTGCTTTCGGCTCTGTTGAAATCAAATCACATCCGCATGATGTCCTCCGGAGCAAGGACTTCTCTTTGCCTGGTTTTGCTGCACCGGTGGGGTTAAACCAGCCCCGCTGCGTCCAGATCATAGCATCCAGCTTTAGAATCAAACAGCATTAAGACGTATATCCAGTGGTGGGGTTTTATTTTGGGGACAGAGATATTCTTACGTGTAAGCAGAGCAAAGCCTGCAGCCCCATCTCATCAGGATAACCTGCTCTAGTTGAAGATGTCCCTGCTCATTGCAAGGAGGTTGGATTAGATGAGCTTTGAAGGTCCCTTCCAACCCAAACCATTCTATGATGTCTGCCTGTGGAGGGGACAGCCTGGTCCCCACACCCAGGATGCATCACAGTGGCTCTTTGCAGTGTGCTCTTTTCTCCCTCCCCTGTCTCCATCATCTTTATGTCAGGAATTGCTTAAAAACCAGGCTTTGAATAATTCACTGGAGCAGACAGCAGCCCACCCCAGCTGGCTCGTCACAACTTCCCTGGACTTCAATAATTCACTTTCCTGCTAGGAGCTGATGCGCGTTCCTTGTATGGGGCTTTCTGATGAGCACGCCTGGCTCCTGGACCAAATCTGTTCACAAGGAGAGGAAAGAGGGGATTTAAGGCCACATGCTTTTGGTTTAAGAAATGCTAACTTCCAAGTGGGTAGAGGGTTTGCCAGGCAGCTTGTCCAGCTGTGGGAACGGCAATAACAAGGTGAGCTGAAAGTGGTCTGGGCTTGCTGCTGGGGATGCTTTTCTTGCTACCAGCACTGGTCCCAGGTCCCCATGTTGGTCCTCCTTAGCATGAAGCACAGACAAGCTCCAGTGGGTCAGTATCCACCCCCTAAGAGCATCCTGAACCCCTCAGCACTACTGCTCTAGCTGACCATCAGCTGTATCCCACCTCAGCCTCCTAACGAGGTGCAAGTGAAATCACTGTGGTGATGGCCAGTAACAGCTAATAAGAAAGAATGGCAATAAGCCATGGGGATTTGGCAGCCTCCCCACCCAGGCCCTGCTTATCTGGGTAAATTAGGGTTTAATTTAAAGGGAATATAAAGGCTCCCATTGCAGTGCATTGATAGGGCTCTGCTGGAGAATGCATGAGGGAGAGGCTAAAGTATAGCATGTACAAGCTCTCTACAGCGGTGTTTGTGCTGGGGATCTTTCCCTGCTGTCTTGGGAGCGTGGCAGCAAGGCTTGTGCAGCAAAGAGCCATGGCCATGAATAACCAGCAGCCCTCCCTGGCAGGAGAGCTGGGTACTCTGCATGCACTGGGGACTGTGTCTTTGCTGCAAGGCAGCCTGAGGTAAGTGATGGTGGAGATGCTCTGGTGCCTGCGTAAGAGAGTGGCTCATGGGCAAGGGCTTGCGCTTATGCTAAGTGCAGTGGATTTAATTTCCTTGCGATAGCACTTCAATATTACAAGGCTGCTCCAGAAGAATCAGAGAGGGCCTGAAGTGAAATGCAGGCGAGTCAATTGAAGTTAACTTCCCTGGGCACAGGGCCAGGCCCCTCTTTAGAGGCTATTTTCCAGAAAGGTGGCGGTTTGCCTGCAAAGATGTATTTTTCACTTGCTTTTGATTAGGCTGCCTTGAGCCTGCCCGATCCTAGTGAGCAATGTGCCCCTGAAAGCCTTATCCCCTCCCTGGATCTCTTGGAGGAACCCCGATAGTGCTATGGGGCCCCCAGCCCTGCTCTCTGCCAGGCACTGCAGCATCCCCTGAGGAGGACTGGGTCCAGGCTGGCTGGAGGAAGGTCAGGGATGTCTTGTAGCCCCTGTGGCATGGGGAAGGGTTTGCAATAAGGCAAATCAAAGCCCTCCCTCCTCCCCCCCATACCTGTTGCTAGGGGATCCCCAACACTGAGGGGCTTCCCACTGATGCTGCTGCTTCTGATAGCTGCTGCCTGTCTAATTGCATTATAGCCTATGGGGGGGAAGGAAACCACTACTGTGGCTTCAAACAAAGGGTGCCCTAAACCAACTAATTAGCCACCTGATTTGCTCCCCAACCTCCCATGGCATTCCTGTGTTTTCCATGCTGTTTTGGCACCACTAACAAGCAGAACTGCTGAGGCTGTGGCACCGGACCCGGGCTCTGGCAATGAGCTTGTGTCCATCATCCCGAGGGGATGCTCTGCCTCTGCTCCCTTGCTCGTCTTCCTTTTGTTGTCATCCTTTTTCTTCACAAATGCTTCTCCTGGCCTACTTGCATCCAGTTCATTTTCCTTTGCTTAAATAAAACCTGACTCCAGGCCTTATTTGGTAAATAGAGCTGGGAGAAGCTGGGCTCGCTCTTTCTTCTCCTGACAAGCCTTTCAGGACGGGGGAGATGAGATGGAAAGAGAGACAGATGAATAGGATGCAAAAGCAGTGAAGAAAAATAAACATGAGATAAGGGGAGCGTGGGAGAGAAGCGAAAACGAGGCAGCTCCATGGCTGGGGTGGGAAGCAGAGGAGCAAGCTGCTGAGCCCCACTCACCCCAGCCCCTGTGTGTGAAGCAAGGGACAGGGGGACCAAACTGGGACCACACTAGTAGAACATGGGGAGTGCTCAGCATCCCTCCCCAGCACCTCCTGGCCATGCCTACATGGGGATTTGGGGTGCGGGATGCGGTACCATGAAGAGATAGCCATGCTTTCATGCAGGGGCTCTCCTCTCCTCCTGTGTTGCCCTAACAAAGGTTCGCCGGAGGTGCAGGTCACTCATGGTGCTTTAACCTGGCTCCGGCTCCTGCTGTCAAAGGCTGTAAATATCCGGCAGGCAGTTAAAGCTGGGAAACAACAGAGGTGCTTTAAACGTAGCCCAGAGCCAAACCCACCGCTGGTAGGGCTCATAAATATCTCCTTTGTGTTTTTTCTCTGTCAGAAAGCAGCAATAAAAGAGAACAAAAGCCAAAGCCATCATGGGGCGGCTTCAGCATCTCTGGTGCCTCCTTACCCCTTCCAGGGCATGTCTAATAGCAGCGAGGAGCAAAACCCAATTAGCTGGGGTGGGACTGGTGGCACAGGGCTGTCCTCTGGGCACTGGGAGCCCAGCACTGAGCTGGTGAGGTCAGGAGCTGGTACAAGAGGCTCCTGAAGGGCTCAGCTTGGAAATCATTGTTTTTCCCTATTATTTGCCCATTTTCAGCAGCTGAGTAGCACTGAACATCTGCCTGAAGGCAAGTAACCTGGCCCAGCTCTTGAAACCACCAGTTTCATTGGCAGCAAATGAAGTCCTCAGTTGAAGAGATAAAGTGAGGGCTAAAGAGCTAAAATTACCTGTGCTGAAACGGGGTGAGAGCTAATGCTGTTCACCAGGGTGTGTGATGGGGACACAGGTAATTGCTGGCACTGAGCAGACTCTGATCTCTCTCTCTTATCAATGGGTCTCACCAGCCCATCAGCCCCAAAAGCAAAGGACGGGCGGTGGCAGCAGGACCCACACTTGGGGAAGGCGGAAGCCGCACGTGGAGGCAGGGATTGCAGCACAGCTCAGCCCCGGTTGTGATGGTTGGTTTTTAATAAGCACAATTCTCAGCTGGACCTGACAGAAAAATCGATAGCGGGACTTGAGGCAGTCAAAATACATGGAGCTGAATTGGCCACCCCGCGGGCAGCGTGCGGCTGCGGTGTGCGGCCATGCAGACAGGGGTGGGAATGTACGGCGGCTCCCAAAGTCCTCTGTGATAATTGCCCAAGATGACTGAAATCCCTTGAAACACATGGGGTAGATCCGAGATCCAGAAGTGATGTTTAACAAGTCGATGGTGGGAGCTGGAGGAGGAAGGAAGCCACCTTATAGTGCTGGAGGCATCTGGGGAGGATTGGGGTGGGCTTTTCCCTTCCCCAATTAGACCTGAAGGGTGGCCTTGCACTCCACCTGCAGAAGCCTTATCTGCAAAGCAGCACACCAGCTTTAACAGAAAGCCTCTCTTTCTCCAAAGGCCCTTTAATTCCATCCTTTTAGATCTGCCTTTTCAAGCAAGCCCCGGCGCCATCCATCTGCCCTTACAATAGAGACGCTGTCCTGAATCGGTTTATTTTTGGCAGCTTTGCCTTCAGCTCCTCTGAGGCAGGGAAGATGGGATGGATGCAGGACAGATGGATGCTTCTGGGCAGCGGCTGTGGGCATCTCCTGAGGCTCTGCAAGCCTGCCCAGGAGTTACTAACAACGGGTGGCTTCTGCTGGTTCATTCCCAGGTGCCTGCAGGGACAATCCTGTATCCCACCCTGCATCTGCCCATGGGCTGGGAAAGGCATGGAGAGCCCAGCCCTGGGTTTTTAATGCCTCTCCTCCAGCTAGAGGGGAAAAGACAGAGGAGGACAGTGAGGGGAGGGGGGAATTATAAAGAAACAATTTTCTTCTAACATTTCTCTCTTCTTTTGGAGCGTGAGCCCTTCCGGGAGGAGGTCTTTAAAATTAATAATGTGCTTTCTTCTTCTCTCGCTGGTCCCCAGACTCCTGGCTTAAATTAATGAAATGTCAGATAGGAAGTTGTGATCGTGTGTTTGTGATAACGAAGGGACTGATTTCCAGCCAGTTTACGGCTCTGATCTGGTCTCTCCCTCCCCACTTTTTCTTTTTCCCTGATTAAAACTCCCTTTACTAGGTTTGCTCCCTCTGATTCCCCTGCTTTGTGGCCCAAGGCTGGAGAAAGCCTTCACTGAGCAGACGATTTCAGGGCTTTTTAGCATCTCCTCCCAGCATGTGCTCAGACAGGGGGTGGCAGCCCCCTACCATGATGCTCTGCCAATGGGTGCTCCCAGGGACCTCACAGCCCTTATCCCTAATTTCAAGCCACATCATTTGTCTCCCTTCCTTCTCCCTGCACTTTGGGAACTGGGTGTGTTAATGAGCTTTAAAGGCCACGTAATGACCCAATGCATGGTAGCCAGCGACCTTGCAAGGGAAGAAGAGGTTCATTATCTTCCTAAGTGCTGTTCAGCAGTGCGGGTGAGACAGAGCATGGCTGGTGTCCCCCTGCAGTGCCCGGGGGGCTGCTGAGCATGGCACACATCAGGGCTGGATCCTGAGCCATCAGTGATGCTAAATGGGTTTTCCCAATGGTGATTTTACCAGGATACTGTGAAAAGAAATAAGTCCTCTGATGGCCACAAACTGCCTTGGGAAACAGTGGGTGGTTTCCAGGGATCCCAAACACATAAACTGCCCAGCTGTGAAGCAAGGCAACCCTTGCTTCCCTTACTCCCCCAACAAGGTCAATATGGTGAGGGTTGTACAGCCAGCGGCGTTCCTAGAGGGATGATTTAGGGAAGGACAAATGGATGGACTTGCCTGTAGGCAGCTAGATGAGTCCATCCCATAATGGACGGGCAACGAGGTGACAAGGTGCTCTTGCCGATGGCTTCATCAGTCACCAGTCTGGGTGGGCTCTCCAGCAGACTGGAAGAGCTCAAAGGGTTAAGCTGTTAATTTAGGACCCAACACCACAGATACAGTCACTGGGGGAGAAGAAAGCCCTGTTGAAAGCTTTGGGAAATAATTTGCCTTGGCACTTTCTTATAAGAGTGAATTGATTTTTGCTGGGCTGTGTCACACTGAATTATGAATGGGGGGAAGGAGGGCTGGTGTTCCCAGAGATGAAGGTGTCATAATTAGAGTCACATGCAGAGGGGGCTTGGGGGCTCCTTCCAGTGATGTGGGACCACAATGTCATTGTCCCTAGAGCCCTTGGAGAGGCAGGCTTGCTCCAGCCTGAGCACAGAGGTGCCCCCAGTGTCATGCTCCCCAGACTGGCCCAGGAGAAGCATTTCCTGGACCATCCCCTCTGCCTGCCCAGCCAGTGGATGCTGGCTGCTGAAGGGCAAAGTAAAGCATTGCAATCGCCCTGGGAGGAGGTAGGAGACTGTGAGTGTGCAAGACCTGAGCCCATCACCCTGCCTTCGGTTCTGCCTTGCTGGGAAGGCGCCATGCTCCTGGGGCTGCTTTACTGCCTGCACCCATGTCCATCAGCCCAGTGCTGAGCTAGCCCCCCAAGTGCTTTATCCATCGTGACCTGCTCAATGCCGCTTTCCAAGGCAAAACCTCTCCTGCAGGCTGCTGGGAATTGTAGTGCAGTGAATCCAGTAGCCAAGGCAAGGAGACAAAGGCAGGCTCTGCTCGCTGCTGGCCTGGCCTCTGTGATTCCTGTGTCAGGGCTATTGCCAGACCTTGCCCCTGAGGGATGTGCTGTCTGCCTCAGGCAGCGCCACTTCTCCATAGCTCAGGCTGAGCATCCCAGGGTGCAGCTTGGCTTCTGTTTGCCAGCTGGAGGGGAGGCAGAGGGAAGTGAATCAGATCTGGGCTTCTTCTTTCCCCCCTCCTTGCCCTTTTGTTTATTATCATCTATTAGGAACCAGATCCGCCTCATCAGTAAGACCTGGGAACTGAGGAGAGCC
Organism: Neopsephotus bourkii; assembly: GCF_033783945.1. Classification (NCBI taxonomy): domain Eukaryota; kingdom Metazoa; phylum Chordata; class Aves; order Psittaciformes; family Psittacidae; genus Neopsephotus; species Neopsephotus bourkii. The sequence continues at coordinate 10,143,648 of NW_026900826.1, read as the reverse complement.
TTTCCTGATCGCAGCCGCTTCCCAAACAAAGGGGCTGAGACTATCCACTTCCTTCCCTGCCCCTTTTCCCAGTAACCCGGCCCCCCCGAACACCTCATTCATTAAGCTGCCTGCTCTCTAACCACCTAATAAGCACCAGGTTTATCCAGCTCAGCACCATGTCCCCCAGTTCCTGGGAGGATGGAAATACCCTGCTCCCCGGGGATCCATGCAGGCACGGAGAGGAGGATGCTATCACACAGCACATCCAGCACTCAGGGTAGGGAAGGATGGGGGGGACACCCAGTCCTGTCATCACCCGACGCCGTGGCTCAGCCCCCCCCCAGGTAATTGTGCATGGAAATGGATTCCCATTTCTCTGCTCAATCGTCCTGTTTGCTGTCACAGCCCAGCGTTTTGCATGTGCAATTACCCGTCCCTGCATAGATCTGTGGCACGCTCAGGTGGTGCCTGCCAGCCTCCGGCGCCTGCCGTAGCCGCCTTCCAGCTTTAATAGCAGTCAAGCAGAAGCCATTTTCCATATGAAGCCACAGGACCTATGGGGTAAATAAATGGGTTTGAAAGCCTCGCAGTGTAATGAGTTAATTTAAAACCTGCTGTCTCTTCTTGTATATTAATTTACTTGGTGTTATGTTTAATCTTTCACTTACTGGGGTTTCTTTTGTTGGCTTCTCTTCCACCTTCCCCCTCCCGCGGCTCCCTGGGATGCTCTGCCTTCAGCAGGAGGAAGCTGAGATGGAGAGTGGTGACCAGGCCAAGAGGAGCTGTTGGGACCCATAGGAGCTCAGGGTGGCACCTTGTGGTCTTCTGCTCTTGTGGGTGCCCAGCAGACAGGTATGGAACTGATTACCCTGTACTCAGGGGGAGAGGACCAGGTTTGCTGGTGCCATTTGCTAATCACTGTATCCAACTGGCAGAGCAGCCTAGGGAATTAATGGGCTCTGATCAGGATGATGGTAGGTGACAAGGCAGCTGGGGATGGAAGCAAAGCAGGGGGCTGTGCTCAGCTCCCAGTGCCTGCTTTCACTGCTCACCTGGGATGCCCAGCTCTGTAGCATCCAAGGACAGCACCGAGCCAGGGGACCTCCAGCCCCTCCTTTGCTTTGCAGACTTCTCACAGTGTGGAGGAGCTGAAATGTGTCTGCCTGGGGATGATCCTCCTCATGCATCCATCACGCTGGTCCTGCTTCCGGCCTCTTGCCTTGGGTGTGAGTAGATGGCAACTTCCTATGAGCCCCTCTCTGAAGGAGCACAGGAGGCCAGTGCAATACATAAAGGGCTGGGAGAGCAGCAGCAGCTTTTTGGAGCTCCAAGGACACGCTTATTCCCCTGGGAAGCAGGAGGGAGGGAGGCAGGCAGGGCTTGTCAGGGCTCGCCAGCAGCAGATGATGCAGTGGTGGGTGCCAGCAAGTGTGGCAGGCACGTCTGATGGCGTCAGGAGACCTCGCCTGGAGCATCCCCTGCCATTGCCATCACTTGTCTCTGATAGGGATGAGCCTAAACTGTCTTGGAGAAGGACTGATGGATGCTCTGGAAGAGAAACAGAGGCTACTGTGGGGCTTATTTCAGCTAAGTTGACCTCAGAAGCTGTCCCTGAGGTCATCACGGCAGGGTGGGCTAATGCAAGGGAGAGGAAGATGGGAAAGTGCAGGGCAAAGCATGTGGGTCAGGCCCCTGGGGCTGTGTCCAGCCCATGCAGCACAGGGTCATGGGCAGCAGGTTCGGTTCATGCCCCGCTGCCTCTTCAGTGCTGGGGGAGCATCATCAGCAGCTGCTGCTGGGAGCATCCCCCTCCCTCCCTCCCTGCTAATGAACGTAGGTGAAACTTGCTGTGCCATGACTTTAATCAGCAAAGAAAACTGCAAAGCCTTTTTGTTTTTGCCTTTCCCCACCTGCTGAATTCAGCACTGAATGTGAATTAGGTGGCATTTGGGCTTGGCTGCGCGCCCGCTTCCCGGGATAATGCAGGGAGCCAGCCTCTCCTGCACATGGCACGCCTGGATCGGCCCCTTGCATTTCACACTGCACAGTAACCCACAGGCGTTAAAGGCTGATTCCTGCACCCAACAAGCTCAGCCCACACTGGGGACAAGGACTAGCCCATGGCACCCATGGCACCAGGCTGGAGGGTGAGCTTATGGCTGCATGAACCCTTGCAGTGTGCTCAGCAGCGACTGGCAGCCTGGGGTAGGTGTCCAAGAGCCCCAAGGCATTTGGGTGCTGGAGAGGCACCCCTGGGCTCACACCTATGGGTCCCTCAGCATGGCAGGAGTAATTTGCAGCTCCATTAGCGCTCGGAGTCAGCACAGCAATGTGTCCATTTGATAAGAGGCGAGTTCCACTGAATAATGAGCAGTAATTGGATTTCAGGGTTAACCAGCTTGCAGCAGAAATAGAAGAGAACAGGGAGCCACTGGATATTTCTGTTCTGGCTCATCAGACACCGGAGGTTTATCTCTGCTGAGAATAGCGCGGGAGAGGCAAAGTTATTAGTGACCATCGGAGCATGGTGATACCATCTCCCTCTTGCGTTCAGCGGGATGAGTCTGCGCGTCCTCCGTGAGTTTCATTTAAGGCTACGGGAGTTTATAACCCCCCAGGGAGAGCTCTGCACGTCCACATCGCAGTGCAGCAGAGGAGAGAAACCAGCCCTCTTCAGCATGCAGGAGCACCCAACCTCTGCTGCTGGCCAGAGGGAAAGGCAAGGGACTGGGATGGGATGGGATGGGATGGGATAGCCAACGGCTGCGTGCAAGGCAAGGCAGGCACAAAGCAAGGTCTCCTGTTTGTGTCACCTTATTCAGGTGACAATCTGGCACTGGGAACGCCAATGCACGTGTGGCACCGCTGTGACTGGAGCTGCAATTCGGAAGATGCTGTTTGAAGCACCACACACAGCCGTGATAGCCCGTCTTCCAGCAAGATTAATCCGTGCTGGAAGTGGTGCAGAGAAGGGCTATTAGCACGGTGGGGGGAATGGAAAGCCTGTCTTATAAGGTGAGACTGAAAGCACTTGCCTTGTTTAGCCATAAGAAGGGAAGGAAAAGCAAGGATATGATTACTCTCCATAAATATATCAAGCAAGTAAATACCAGGTACAGAAAGGAACCATTTACGCAAGGAGACTGCGCTGGCACAAGAACAAATAGGTTTAAACTGGCTAATGTAGGCTGGAAATTAGGAGACAGTCTTTAACCATGGGAGTTGTGAGACACTTTTCAGCCATGTGAAGCAGAGGAGGAGAAATACCTCCTTGCTTTCCAAATGCAGCTGCACCAGCATGTGAAGGGAGCAGAGGCAACTGCAGGGGCCATGAAGTGGGATCCAGCAGGGTCTTGCCTGCTCCAGCCTCCTTCCAGAACACACTGGGTGTATCATGCGCTCCCAAGGTCCCAGTTTCCTATGGGAAGGAGCATTGTTCCTGCAGGCAGGGTATCCCTCTGCTTAGGGGCTGGCAGGTACCCAGCACTTGGGACAGCCCCCCCAGCGTGGAAGGGATGATGAGCCAGCATCAGCCACCAGAGGGGAAGGAGCTGAAGCATCCCCTGACCTGAGCAGGGCAGATCACAGCACCCGGATTTGGGCTGGTGACCTGCTGCTCTCACGTCTTTGTCTGGATTTCCTCTGGAAGTGGCACACAGCTGGGCTACCAGCTCCAGATTTTACCTCCTGCATGGCATTATTCCCAATTCCCTGCATATTCCCGGGCCTGCCTAAAGGATGGGTGAAGAATGTGCTGATGAGGGCTCTAATCAGTTTGGAGAGCAGGTAATTTCTCAGCTAGAGATCATCTCCAAACAGGAAATCAGATTCAGGAGATAGCTGTTTTATGCAGCACATCATGGTGGACTAGAGCAAAGCTTCTTGTAATCATAAGCAGAGATGGAATAAGGAGATCATTACTAACACTATGCATTAATTACCTTACAATCCTCCTACCAGGTGGGTTTTCTTATCTCACTTATCAGGGTGTTAATGGGATAAGAATAATTCTAGACCCAATCCTGGCATCTGAGCAGGTCTTTTGGACCCTGTATCTCGTTCCTGCAAGCGGAGGAAAGCCATTCCCTGCCTTCAGCATGGTTTTGAGTCTGGCACCGTGCCTGGGATCATAGTAAGACACAAAAGCATCTGATGGAAGCCACCACTGGATGGAGCCTCAAAGGTCATAACAACGCCCAGCTCTGGTACAGATGGTGTTCACTGATGAGAAACGCCAGGCGTGAAAGCATCAGGAGGTGCATCAGTGCTGCAGCATAAGGTAGGGAGGAATGATGCTGCAGAGCACACTGCCCTGAGCGCGCTGCCTGCACTCTGCCTGCTCCTGCCCAGTGATGTGCAGCACCGAGCACCCCTGCCACATGTGGGTGCTGCACCCAGCCGTAGCCCACAGCCAGGGGCACATGCCCATGCAGCAGGCTGGGATGCTCTACAAACCCTCACTGAACACACTGTGTCATTCCAGCAAGACACGGAGAACATAACCCCGTGGAGAGAATCCCAGTTTTGATTAAAACCCACAGACCTGCAGACCTCAGCTCTTGCTTGCATAAGGATGAGGAGAATATTGACAGGAGAAAACAGAAACATCTGATGATACCTGGCAGGGTGGCAGCTTTGGGAAGAGGGCCTGCAGCTTGGCTTGTGCAAGGGAGCCCAGTGCCTTTCTCCAGGGTAGGATCTGGGGTGCTGAGCCCTTGGGGCCTCATCTCCCCCCAGCCCTGGGAGGGGGTAATGCAGACCCAGCCAGGGGGATAAGTTTAGATCTGGAAGAGAACAATCTTGCAGTCTTTGCTGCTTGAGCATGGGGTGCAGTAGGGAGCAAAGAATGGGGCTTCCTCCCCTGCAGAGCTGGCAGCTTGGGCCCATAATCTCCAGGCAGTCTCTAGCATGGTTGCTGAATGCTCCAAGCACCAAGAAAGACACACACAGCTCCCCCAGACCCTGCTGAGCTGTCGTATGGGTACAATCTTCCTTAGAAAGCCCCTCTGGCAAGTTGCGGGCTGTTGGAGGTGCTGTGGGATCCAGTGTGTGCCCTGACAGCAGCAGGACTGGGGTTCACTGGGAAGGTGATAGCCTACCCCAAGAACAGAATCACTGAATCAGTGAGGTTGGAAAAGCCCTTAAGCTCATCTGCTCCAATTGTTCCCCATCACTGCCAAGGCCACCCCATGGCATTGAGGCCTCATCTCCACGCTGTGTGAGCACTTGCAGGGACGGTGCCTGCAGCCCTGCCCTGGGCAGCCTGTTCCAATGCCTGAGCACCTCTGGGGCAGGAATTGTTCCTCAGCTCCATCTAAACCTGCCCTGGTGCAGCTTGAGGCCGGTTCCTCTTGTCCCATCCCTTGTTCCTTGGGACCAGAGACCAACACCCATTTCACTACAACCTCCTTTCAGGCAGCTGTGGACATCGATAATGGTCTCTGATAGCAGAGGTGTGTTGCTTTGTGTCCTGCTTGCTGGGGGTTGCCTGTGCCCTGCACCGGTGGGGGTACACACAGCTGAGCCCCGACAGCTCACCGCACTGATGGCTGCAATAGCAACAAAGGCAGCCATCAGTGCACTGAGCTGTCGGGGCTCAGCCGCACCGCATGCCCGGCGCCCAGGGGAGCTCAAGGGGTGATGGACAGCCCCGGGGGCTGCCGTGCGCCCCTGGGTCTCTGTGTGTGTATGTGTCAAACAGCACCCCCGGGCTGGCTCTGCGGGCGCTCTCTCTTTAAAGCAATCCCGACCGCGATTTGTCACCGGGGCCGGGCGCGGAGGGGAGCGGGAGGCGGGGCGGGCGGGGCGCTTCGGTACGGCAGCGGCGAGCGGAGCCTGGAGCCGCGTTGCTCGGGGCCCGGCAGCAGCCGCCAGCGCCGGGGTATGCGCTCGCCCCCGCCGCCGGAGCGGGGTGCGGGCGAGCGGAGCGCGGAGCAGCGCGGAGCCGAGCGGAGAGCGGCGGGGAGCGGGGCGCGGGAGCCCGGCCGAGCGGCGGAGGATGCGCCGAGCCCCGCGGAGCCGAGCCCAGCTGCAGCGCGGCGCAGCTCGCCCGGCCGCACACCGAGCCCTCGCAGGTAACGGCGGCGGGAGCGGAGCTCGGGCTTGGGGGGGGTCCATCCCCTGGGGGCGGCACCTGCGACACCTCGGAGCAAGGGGGACCCAGCCCCCTGTCAGCGAGGCTGGGGTGAGGAACCCCCCGTTCCCCCGGTGCGAAGGGGCTCCTTGGGGCAGGTGGGTTGGGGACCCCCGGCCAGGGGTGCTGGAGGCCCAGCCCGGAGCGATGGCAGATGCTCAACGCCAGCCTCAAAGCCGCCCCGATCGAAGCGCGGCTTTGAGGTTCGATGCATGCAGTAACCTCCGGCAGCGCGCACGGCAGACGGGCAGAGCGTGGCGTGGGGCTGCCGGCTGCTGCAGGCCGGCTGCTTGCCCGCCCGGCCACCCGCTCCACAAAAGCCGCCAACTTTGGGCTGGGTCTGTGGGGCACCAGGGCTGTGGGGAGCTCTGTGTGTGTGATGGGAGCCAGTCCCTGCACTGGGATAGAGCCAGAGGCAACGAGGAGGGTGCCTGGACCTTCGCGGCTGCACCCCTTGGGATCTCAGTGATGGAGGATACCCTAGGTTTAGCACCAAGGGGGCTTTGATTTGATCCCAGACATTCGATTTCCAGCTCCTCCTTCACCTGATCAGCCCCGAATGCACCAAATTAGGGCAGGTTGCAGAGCTGCCACCCTGCCCATGTCTCTGTTGAGAAACGGAGTCTCATCTCATGTTGCTGGCTTGTACAGGAGCCACACACCGCAACAGCGACCTGAGAGCCCCGGGGCTCTCCTTTTTATCTGCTGTGCTGCTAACGGAGAAGAGAGAGGGGTTTAATTATCCTCAAGTGTCAGTTCAAGAGAAATCTGCTGGGACACAGCTCTTGGCAGGTGCAAAATAACAGGAAGTTTTCATGCATGGGAGGCTGAGCTGAGAACAGTTCCGTGCTTTAATTGGAGGCTCCTAGGAAGGGTTCAGATCAGGGAACAGAAAATGGGATGGAGCGGGCTCCAGTAGTGATCCTGGTGCTCCAGCTGCTGTGCAAAAGGGAAGATGGATGCTGAAGGCTAACAAGTTTCTCCGGTGCATTGCTCTGGGGGCTCGGTGCAGCTCTGGGCTGGCAGCACAACCTCAAGTCGATGCCATTCTCGATGAGGGGCTGATGCTTTTTCAGCGTTGCTTCGTTTCTGTTGGTTCCCAAGATAGTCTTTGCAGGACCATCAGGAGACATACTCCAAAGCTACCTACTAGGCATGGAAGGTGGGATGGCCTCAGGGTTTATCGACCAGCTTCTCCCTCCTCCCACCAAAATCCCTTCAATGCTTTACAGAAGCTCTCAAGATAAGCGCTGGAAGAGTTTAGATTCCCCAGCTCCATAGGGAAAAGCCTCCTCCCTCTCCAGAGTGCTGTGTCAGAGGAGCTCGGTGCCCACAGGGGATGTCCCACCCTGCCAGGGCTGCAGTGCTGGGATGCATGGTGCTGGTCCTGAGGCAGGATAGCTGGGGTGGCTCTGGAAGATGGCTCTGAGAAGGTGCTTTCTGTTCCTTGCCATAGTTAGCTGTGCCTGCAGCTCTGCAAAGGCATTTTGGATGAGTGACTGCACAGAACAGACTTTTCCTCACTTGGAGGTCAAGCTGTTGTGAGATGGGCTGGACCAAGTGAGAGCAGAACCCTCTGTCTATTCACCTGCAACAAGCTTTTGATGCCACCTGTGACAGGAGCGTATTTAGACTTGATGTATATCCCTCGCCTTGGCTTCGGATCAAGGCATAAGAGCTTTTGATGCATGCACACACAATAAGGGGAAAAAAATAATTAAACCCACAATCCTCAAAATGTTTGCAAATCCAAGAGCTTATCCTCACCCTGGTAGGCAAAATTAACCCCGGGTAGGATCAGTAAATCACAGCATCAGCTGCTTTCATCATCGAACAAGAGGCAGCTGGGAGCGCAGCTGGCACAAAGCAGTGTACCCACAGCCAGCCTTTGCAGGGGTGCTGGGGTCGCCTGCCACAGGTTTTCTCTCTAATGCCATTAGAAAGCCATTTTCCTCTAATACCATTGGGAACCAGCAGGGTTCCAGCAATGTTGGTCAGGATTTGGCCCCAGATGGGTGTGATTAAGGAAACAAGGCTGCCTTGAGGTACTAAGGGCACCCACTGAATAAATCTCTTGCCGGGGCTGTTGGAGGGGCAGTGATTCAGGACCAAATGGGCTGAGCTAACACAAGCCCCCACCTTTGTCAAAGGGGTTTAATAACTTATTCTTCAGCACTTCAGTTTTTGGTTGAACTCCCATGCTTTTAGCCCGGGGAAGAGATTTAAACCATCCCTGCAAAGCTGAGAACATCCCATATGGAGATCAGCGCATCAATGCCAACAATAATAACCATAAAGAGGCTGCTTGTCCAGCAGCATCCTGTCACTTTAGCCGCTCTCCTTCCTCCCCTTGCCATCAAAGCCCGTTTCCAGCGAAGCCAGTCTCTGCCTTCTGCCATGCTGAAAGCAAATACGGAGCAGGCAGAAGCAGAGCTGATGGCATCTCCCTCACCCTGTGCATGTGTTAAGCCAGGCTGGAGTGTGTTTGGTGGGCACAGCGAGGCCAGGGGCGAGGTATGAGTGGGAGAGGACAGCACAGGTCTCATTAGAGTCATCAGGGGCTCAGAAATCCAGTGCACAGGGAGCACTGAAGGGGTTTTTCAGTGTGCTTGGATGTGGGATGTCACCCGGGGTGGTGGTGGCAGCTTCCAAGTACTCCGGTGGTGTCGGAAGCTGGGGTCAGGCCAGTCCGTCTGGAGTTTCATGGCATTATCTCTTAAATGCCTTTAACTGCAATAGGATGGCCTGACTGATTGGATTGTGCTCTGTAATTAATTAGCTGGGGCACTGTATGGGAAGCAGCTACAGTGGGAAGAGGAGGGGAATCTGCTGCCGAGAGCTGTTAAGCTTCAAATGGCCATTTCTCATTAAAGCAGCCGTGTGCAGCATTAGTCACCGGGCACAGGAGGTTACTTCCAGTGTTCCGGCCCTTTTCCAGTCAAGTAACTGCAGCTTTGCTGCCTGACCATTCCCCAGAGCCCCATGTCCTGCAGCCTGCTCCTATGGCAAGCCCGACTGGGAGGAGAATCTGTTCGGGCTGGGGTGTATATGGGGATGCTCAGGGGGTGCCTCTCTCCCTATGAAGCCCCACCAGGGTGACAGACCCTGCATGGGTATAGGATGGTGCAGGTTGCATTCCCATGATGGTGATGGATCCTGGGCACTGCTGGCACAAGCCCTGATGCTCTTCCTTCCCTTGCCAGGGATGCTGCTCCCTACTCCTTCTGCCATGTGTTTGCTCCGGCTCCTTTGTCTGCTTTTAGCATCCATTTGTATCTTTAAACCGAAAGCATCCCTCTTAGGTTAATTGCTTCTTTTTTTTTCCCCCTCTGTGTTTACCGTGGGGATTAATAAGGAACTGCAGTGTAAGGGAAATCTGCAGCAGCTCCTTGTTTATTGTTTCATTTAAGCAGATGCTGCTGGGCTGGACCCAACCTGCCTGGGGCTGGGCCAGGGCTGGGGAGGGAAGGGCAGCATGAACACCTGCATGCCCAGGGGATGGGCTGGGATCCATGGGGCAGGTCACCCCAACAACATGGGATATGACGGGAAGGATCCCAGTGGCTTTAACCATAGAGGAGGTGGCCTTCCAGGGCAAGCTGTTGTGGGACGAGGGGTGTCCGTCCCCTGCCAGCCCTGGGTGATGGTGCCTGGGGAGGGCTGCAGCCTCTCCCCTCCTGCTAGGTGAGATGAAAAACAAAGCACGCACAAAAGGCATGTGCCAGCTCAGCTTAACCCACAGAGGAAAACCACGTCATTTAAAAGAGAAAAGCTTTTAAAAATAGACGTTTTGAGCAGAGAATGCCACTCAGGAGAGTCAATGAGCTCTGCTTCAGGAGTTGGGAAACAGAACCTTGCAAAAGGAAGCCTCTCATTTTCCAGCTTTCCCGGTGTGGCTGCTGGGGCTCTGCGCTTTCCCAGCTGGCCATGCCGAATCCAGCCTGACTGTGTGGTGGTTGCTGGAAATGGGGAATTCACCACCTTGGTGAAAGGGAAAAGCCGGGACTTGGATCTATGTTCCATCTCACCTTGGTTTCTCACTCGTTGGCGGGGCTGAAGGGGAAGTGGTGAGCCCCATGGAGCATCCCTGATTTGAGATCTTTGGTTATAATTGGCCAAGGAGCCTTCTCATTTGCTTTGGCTCTGACTAATGAGGCGCGTCTCCCTTTGACAACATGTCACAAGCAATGAACATCTCGGGAGCTGCCAGGCTGCAAGGGCACCCTCGTGCTCCTGCCTGGGCTCCTTCTTCACCTCACCCTATGCTGCCAGCTCCTGCCCCAGCCAGGGGCTTGGACTGGCCAGTGGTGAACCAGCAAGCAAGGGAAGATGAAAGAATCATCAAATAGTTAGGATTCCTATGGAAGACTTCTTTCCCCCACAAAAATATGTGCTTTTATTGGAAGGTTTGCAGGAACGTGTCTCCTTTGGTGGGGAGAAAACCAGATGGTGTCCAATAGGAAAATCTAGATGGATCCATGATTTTCAAGTCATTCCTCATGGGAAGGCAAAATTCTGGCTTTATCAGAAGTGCTCTGCTCACTTCAGGGGTTGCAGAGACTAAATTCCCCTTCCCTCCTCATCCTGCCTTGGTCAGGCTGTGGGGTGCAGTGACGGGATGGAGCAGCCATCCCAGATCCTAGCATCCTAGTGTGTGGTCAGTGTCTGGTGCTCATATAGGCAAAGAGAAGGGTCATGGGCATGCTGGAGGCTGCCACCCTGGGGCAGAGATGCTCAGCCACATCTGACCATGAAGGAAGGGGTTGGATGCTGCTTTGTTTGAAGTGCGGACACCTTTCTGTTTGTCACCTCTTGTGGGGTGACACTAACCTTTGCTAAGGCTTCATTAGGGACTACTCAAGGTTTCTATTCACCGATAGGAAGCACCAAGTATTAACAGTGCTTCCCTTTGTATTCTTGATGCTTTCTCTTTAATCCTTGCTCTTCCTGGCTCTCCACTGTTAGCTTTTGTTTTCTCCTCAATAGCTTGTCTAATAAATGCCGTTATCTGGGGCACAAATCTACTTCATGTCTCAATTCTACTTGGCCAGAGCTGGTAATAAAAGCAAGGCAGCGCCCTTTGAAAAGGGGCTCTGTCACCAGCAGCCGTGGGTGCTGCTGCTCCGCTTCCCATGCTTGTCCCCAGAGCAGATAAAGACGAGGGGAAGATGCGTGGCTGGGAAGCAAAAGAGGCATCTGCCTGATAAATTGGGTGTCTAAGGAGTGCCGGCAGCAGTCAGTGCTCCAGGGATCGGGGCAGCTCGGCCCCAGTTGGTAATTAGAGAAGATGTGCTTGAGGCCTGGGATCCTTCTGAATTCCAGCAGATTAGAGGGGAAAAACAGTGGTGAAGGGTGACGGCTTGACAGGGAAGATCACAAGGATTTCTTATAGCTTGAAGGAGCTTCTCATCTATGGTCAAATAAAGCAGTTGCCTCCCAGTCTACATCTGTCTTTGAAAAGCTTTAACTGGGAGGTGTTGGGGTGTGTTTTTGTGTCAGCCTGTAGGTCTGTGAATGGAAGTCATAAGGTGGCTCAGTATTTCATAGCATCATAGAATAATAGAATGGTTTGGGTTGAAGGGACGTTAAAGCTCACCCAGTTCCAACCCCATGTTCCACTGGAGCAGCTTGCTCCAAGCCCCTGTGTCCAACCTGGCCTTGAGCACTGCCAGGGATGGGGCAGCCACAGCTTCTCTGGGCACCCTGTGCCAGCGCCTCAGCACCCTCACAGGGAAGAGCTTCTGCCTAAGAGCTCAGCTCAGTCTCCCCTTGGCAGGTTCAAGCCATTCCCCTTGGCCTGTCCCTACAGGCCCTTGTCCCCAGCCCCTCTCCAGCTTTCCTGCAGCCCCTTTAGGCACTGGAGCTGCTCTAAGGTCTCCCCTTCAGGAGCCTTCTCTTCTCCAGGCTGCCCCAGCCCAGCTCTCTCAGCCTGGCTCCAGAGCAGAGCTGCTCCAGCCCTCGCAGCATCTCCATGGCCTCCTCTGGATTTGCTCCAGCAGCTCCACATCCCTCTTGTGTTCATCTGAGGGCAGCGTGTTGCCAGGGTGTTCAAGCCCACTGAGATCTGATCCTGATGCTGTCACTGCAGTCACTCTTGCTTCTCACCATTTTCCTGCATGGGCAGCTGAATAGGAGGGCAAATGGTGCTTTAATTAAGGCACATCCTATTTCTGCTGGGCCAGACAGCACTCACCTGCTCACCCAGTGTCACTGGGAGCTTGCTGCCCAAGCTCCTCTTCCACGCTCTCTGTTGTCCCATTGCTGGGATGTCTGGCTGGCTCCAGGATGCGTCCCGTCCCTGAGTTATCCCTATTTCATCTTCTCAGCACCTACTGCATCAAATCATTTTTTAAAAGACATTTTCTCTGTCTGTTTTTCCCTTGCTCAGTTCTTGCATTTCAGAATGCACCCACCGTGCGTGCAGCACTCAGACGTGATCTCGGCTTTCCCCCAGATGTAATTGCTTTAGACCTGCAGCTAGTTGGTGAAAGCAATTTTCTCTACATTATGGAAGACTCCAGCTCCTCTCATCCTTCATGCAAGTGGCTCTCCCCCAGTCCTGCCTTCTCTCTGTTGCTGAGTGATGCTCAGCCATAGGCTTGCGGTACCTCTGCTTTCGGGGATGATGCTCTCACTTTTCCAGGGCTGTGGGACATGGTGAGGGACCACCCTATGGGGGATAACAAGCTTCTGTTTCAGGGTCTGCTGATCAAGGGTGGTGCTTGCTTGCCCCAAAGCTTTTCCCTTTGCCTTGCTGGGGCCATGTCTCCCTGGTTGGCTGGGTGGGTGCCTGTGCCAGGTACGTGCTCATCTCAGCTCTGCAGCTCTCCCGCCCGCATGTTTAACATGCTCTTTATGTTTGCAGGACGTGTTGGGCTTTCAAAAGCATTAATAATGGAAAATAAATTGGAATCTGAGAGGAATAATCTTTAGGCATTCTCTGTAGGCCTTGTCTTGCCTTGCATTCCTCAGCCATGTTGAAGGCTACAGCTGGAGGGGAATATAAATGAGGAGGGGCCCCAGGTCCCTCTGATTTGTTGTCATGCCTCTTGCTCAGTGGATCTGGCTGTAGGGAGCCTGCCCGTTTGCTGTTGTGGCTAAATCCAAGGGAGTCTGGAGAGGGTGGAAGTGATGAGGTGCTGCTGAACCTTCTCAGAGGGCTTGGGGTCCTGAGTCAAAGGTCAGGGCACACCAGGGCTTCTGAGGTTCTGTGCCCTGCCTGGGGGCTGTGGTTGCATCCTGACATGGGGCAGCATCCTGGATTTGGTTGCATCCTGGCAGTTGTGATGTGTGCTTTGGTTCTGCACCAACCTGTCCTGGGGAGCCAGGACCTTATGTCAGTGACCCACTCTGCAGAAGGAGTTTAGGTTGCAGGTACATGCACATAAACATGCTCCATGCTTGTCCCAGCTGTAGCGTTCCCTGTGCTGAGACCCTGTAAGATGTTGGTCCTTTAAATGGAGAGAAACCCAGATGTCTCCAGCTCAAACACTACTGATAGGACAAGGGGTAACAGGTTGAAACTTAATCAGAGGAAGTTTAGATTGGATATAAGGAAGAAGTTCTTTCCTGTTAGGGTGGTGAGGCACTGGAATGGGTTGCCCAGGGAGGTTGTGAATGCTCCATCCTTGGCTGTGTTCAAGGCCAGGTTGGACAGAGCCTTGGGTGGCATGGTTTAGTGGGAGCTGTCCCTGCCCATGGCAGGGGGTTGGAACTGGATGATCTTAAGGACCTTTCCAGCCCTAAATATTCTATGATTCTATGAACTGAGACTTTCTTCCTGCTTCTAAGGGATTGGGCTTGGTGTGGTGAGGGGAAGGCTGAGATTTGCTCCCACGGTATGGGTGCCTATTGCCAGGACAGCCTGGCATGGTATGTACCATGTCCTCCCAGCTTGGACCTCTGTCGATATCTAGATGAGGAGATGGGAGATTGGGTAGGGAGGAGTCATGAGGGCTGAAACCTGCTGCCATCCTCATGTGAACATGTCGAGTGGTTGTACATCCCTCTCCTTGCAGCTGGATGATACCGGTGGCTTTCAGGTCCCACTGGAACCGGAGTCAGGGCTGTCTGGCAGCTCCGAGGTGCTCCATACCTGCCTAAAGTGGGATCCTCCCAGTCCCATTGTTATGTGCTGTCTGAATGGTGTCAAGCTCTGAATTAGCTCAGGCAATTTACTTTATAAAGCAACACAGTAAATATGTCAGCACTCAGTGCATGTTTTTAATATAATATTTCAGATTGTTTTGAAAGAAGCCAAGATCCTGCTTTCCCTCCTCATTAGGAACGTTTTATATGGAAGGGATGAACAATAGAGTTTGCCAGAGAGCAAGCTTTCCCAAGTATTTGTTGCTGCTGAGAAATAGGCTGCTTTTTACAGCAAACCCCTCAATGCAGAACTATCAGGGCAATTAAGCAGCAAGTAAGCTGCCAAGGAGGGTTGTAGGATTGGCTTTGCTGGCGATGTTGAAAGCCAGGCTTGACCGTAACCATCAGGCATGCTTTAGGCACAGTGAATCCCCATTCCTAAAGGGGGAATGGGCTAAATGACCCTCCAGAAGCTCCTGGCCACCTGGGGCTTTCAGAAATACAGTCTGAGCTGCTCTGGCAAGGCGCTTCCAGGCCGTGTGTTGTGAATCTTGTGATGTTTCAGCCCAGAAATGATGGCTTTGGCTTTTAACTCGCTTCTCAGCAGGACCAGGGTGGGTTCTGTCCCGGGCTCCAGCTGGGAAACTTGGTTTCCTGCCATGGAAAGGGTAAGACCTTCTTCCTGGCTGGTTGCAATGTTCTGTTCTGCCTGACGCTACTCAAAGTGAACCCCCCCAAATGCCACTGCAGAGCTTTCATCAGGGAAAGCGGGCTCCTGTCTGCTCTCCGCAGAGTTTCCCTTTCATCACGAGTTGGAGGAAACTTTCAGGGAGCTCCAAACTTGTCTCTAATGAGGACAAACCTGGAGTGATGGCGGCAGGGAACCGTTCCCCAAAGCCCTGCTCTCCTTCCGCTAGGCCTGTGGCCCTGCAGGGGTGGGCTGAGATGAACTCCTTAGAAATAGAGGGCAACCTGGAGCCTGGAGCCTTCCCATCGTGGAAAAGCCTGTCTGACCCTCAACCTCACTAGTTGGGATGGGTGGCACCTAGGTGCTGCAGAGGGATTTAGGCAAAGAGGGGGATCTCACTGCTAGGGTTAGCCCAGGAGAAATGCTCCAGGGAGGAGAGTGTGTGGATGCTGTGAGGTGCAGGCTGGGCTGGGATGCAGCACCATCCCCTCTTGCACCCCGGGCAGGCAGGATGTGGTTTTTCTTCACCTCCCTGTAATCCTGCTGCTCAGATATCCTTCCTGCAGATCTATTCCCCCCCCTCCCAGCTCCTAAATGGAGTATTTAAGCTTATTCTTTTGTTTCTGTGAAAGAGGCAGTAAATCCTTTATCCTGCCTGCCTATTTCTGTGTGCTTATTTTCCCATTGTGCTCCAGCTTGTCAGCTGTGTCAAAGCCTGGAAACCTTGGCCTCTGTTGGACTCCAGATTTGGATTTCTCTGTATTTAACAACACAGGCTCCCTTGGATTAACAGTCCTTTTCTCTCCCCTTGGTGGTGTCTGGTTTTTTACCTTTGCAAAAAGACCTGGTTAAAAAAAGCCCTGACAAAAGGGAGCAAGCAGAGAGGTAATGGTCTTGTTGGGTTCATCCCGGCACAGCCTGCCAGCACCGGCAAGGACTCACAGACAGGGCATCCTCCTACCCCCCCTCATGCTTCTAGGGTACCAGGGCTGCCTCAGGGAGTGGGAACCACCTTACAAGGGAGCTCAGCTTGTGCTTTGTGGGTGCCTAATGCTCAGGCAGTGGATCCGATGAGCTCAAAGGCAGGATTTTGGCATGCAGGAGGATTACATGGGAGCAGGCAGATGGCTCCCATATCCGGGGCCATGTGCCAGCTCCGGCTGTGGCGCCCGCGCCTGGGAACAAGTGTGGGGAGTCTCCCTGGGGGAAATCTGATGGTCAGATATCCATCCATCCATCCATCCATCCATCCATCCATCCATCCATCCATCCATCCATCCCCATGGCTGGAGAGAGGGAGACCAGGCTGTGGTGCTTGTGCCCGCAGATGGGAATTGGGATGCTCCAGCCTGCTCCATGCCCCCGTGGGGCTGGCAGCAGCCTCAGGCCCTGTGGTTCCGCTGGGTCAGCCGCTCCAGCTTTGTTCCGCAGCCGGGCTGGTGCTCCGTGAAGGCCCGTGGCAGCTTCCCACGCCAGGCAGCGCGGTGTTTGTGCGAGAACAAAGGAATAAACAATGGAAACTGTGATTAATTAGTGCAGCTAATTAGCAGCGTGCTTGGCCTGGGCTGGAGCTTGGGAAGGAGCCAAGAGCAGAGGAAAAGCCGCCAGAGAGACTGGTGGGAAGCTCACTGGGGAGTGAGCTGGGGCAGCCGGGAAGGGGAAAGCATGCTTTTCCTTTGCTATGTGCCCGTGCGGGGAGCTTGAACAGGGGAAACACCAGCCATGGGCTGAAGATGTGCTGCTGACACGCAGCCGTCAGCATCCTTCCATTCCCCAGTCCTGTCTGTGCTGAGACACCACTTCCCTTGGCCACAGTCAGCATCCCACCTGCGTCCCGATGCTGTAGGTGCTAATTATGAGCCCTCATTAGGGTCGGTGGCATTGTCTTCCCTGTGGAACGGGGTCCTCCTCGCTCTCCTTCCCCTACGAGGTACATATTCTTTGCTCTCCATCTGCAAATTAGCACGAGGACCACGATCAGCAAACAAATTTGCAGCAAGCACATGGCGGGCTCAGAGATTTGGAGGAATCCTTGGCAAATATTTGCCAGGCTCCTCCATGAGCCTCGTGAATACTCCTCATGACCGAGAGATGCTGAGCAGGACTGGCACCTTGGGATGGGATGCCAGACCTCGGGCTGGGGATGGCTGCTACAGGACACCTAAGCTAACAGCATTTCCTTCCCTCCCTCTTCCTCCCTGCCCTCTTGCTGTGCAGCATGAGGATATCTTAAGATGTGCTACACTTGACTGCAGCCGTTGCAGGATCACATCATTCCCATTAAAAAGTGGCTGCATCTAAATACCATTCGCTCAGCAAGGTCTAAAGCGGTGCCCTTTGGAGTAATTGGGAGATGTGGCCCCTTTTTCTGAGGATGGGAGAGTCTATTTTTCAAGGTGCCATCACTTTATTACTAATTTGTTGAACACTGACTGCTCAAAACTGTTTGAGATGCAAAAAAGGATGTGAGCTCTGCCTTGGGGACCTCACCACTGTGTAAGAGTATTAAATCAGAACCATGCTGGAGAGGATAGTGCTGCAGGTGAGGGTGAAGCTGGGGAGAAGAGGGGTGAAGGTGCCTCCTCCTCTGTCAGGAAAGGGTCTTGCTTCTGTTTCAGCATCAGAGTCAGGAGGAGCACTTGCAGATCAGCGGGTCAAGGACCTGCCTTTCTTTGTATGTCTGAGATTGGCAGTGAGACCCCTTCACATGGGAGCAGGGACAGAGCTGCCCCTGGCCTCATGAGACCCTGGCTGGGCCCATTGACCCACGGGGTTCCTTCCTTCGCATGTTCTAGCTGTGTGCATCAGCGGGCAGGGGGGCTGCTTGTGCTTTCCCTCCCTCCCTCCAGACCAGTGATGCTGGAAGCACAGTAACACCCTCTAAGAACTGTTCCTATGCCTGGCAGGAGCCTCTCAGGGGCTGATGGACCCCTTCAGGTGTTCACATCTGCTCAGGGTCCAGAGCTAAGCAGTTTCTGCCTGAATCCTCTTGCTCCCTTGATAGTGGGGAGGGGGGAAATAAGAGCAACATAGAAAACTGCAAGCTCGTCACCTTGCTAACACTGGAGTTGGACTCACTCTGGGGCCCGGTTTGCTGGGTGGGTGATGGAGGCCGTGTGTGCTCAGCCTGATGTCTCCTGTGCCTTTGTCACCCGCAGCCCCCTGTGCCCGGGAGCCATGAGCTGCATGCAGAGCCGCTGGAGCAGCCCCCCAGCGCTGCTAGGCTGCTGCTAGGAACCAGC
The DNA here is from genome assembly GCF_033783945.1 of Neopsephotus bourkii. Classification (NCBI taxonomy): domain Eukaryota; kingdom Metazoa; phylum Chordata; class Aves; order Psittaciformes; family Psittacidae; genus Neopsephotus; species Neopsephotus bourkii. Next base: position 10,125,515 of record NW_026900826.1, on the reverse strand, counting down.
TGCTGGGACCCAGCTTCTGCATCCCTGCCAAGGTAAGGACCGTGTCTATTTGTCTGTCTGTCTGTGCAAAGCAAGGGGTTCTGGTGTCTCCAGCGTACAGACACGGAGCTGTTGGAGCAAGTCCAGAGGAGAGTCATGATCAGGGGCTGGAGCACCTCCAATATGGAGCCAGGCTGAGAGAGCTGGGCTTGTTCAGCCTGGAGAAGAGAAGCTGCGCAGAGACCTCAGAGCAGCTTCCAGTGTCTGAAGGGGGCTGCAAGGATGCTGGAGAGGGACTCTTCATCAGGGACTGTGGCGATAGGACAAGGGGTGATGGGTTCAAACTTAGGGGAGTTATAAGGAAGAAATTCTTTACTATGAGGGTGGTGAGACACTGGAACAGGCTACTCAAGGAAGCTGTGGCTGCCCCATCCCTGGCAGTGTTCAAGGCCAGGTTGGACACAGGGGCTTGGAGCAAGCTGCTCCAGTGAAAGGGGTCCCTGCCTGTGTGGAGCTGGATGAGCTTTAAGGTCCCTTCCAACCCAAACCACTCCATGATTCTATGAAATACAAGTGAAAGCTGGGTTATTTCTTGGGTTGCTGCATCTCCTGTTTTGCCCAGGTAGGCACTGTTGCCTGGGCAGCACGCACAGCTCCCTGCTTGCTGTCTGCTCCTCTCCGCCTCAGCTGGAGCGGGTGAGAACTGCCCTTGTCCTGCAACTAAAGGGTGATTCTGAGGTTGGGGTAGCTCCTGGTGTAACCTGCTCCCTGCAGACCGTATCCCATCTGGGAATTTGCTCGTAGGTTTAGGAGGAAGCCTGGGCTGCTGCAAGGAGCCAGTCTTGGGTGGGACCAGTGCCTTACGACTGCCTCTGCTTCCCCGGTGTACTTCCAAGGATAATTGTCTATAACTTGCCTCTTAACGATGCTCTGGAGGCTTCGCAGGCATGCGCTGCCTTTCCTCCTGCTGTAAAAGGCCTTTGGGGTATTTTGAAGGCTTCCTGCGGTGGGGGAGCAATGGGGGTGCTTGGGAAGGAGCTGAGCCCTAGTGCCAGTGAAACACCCTTGTCTGCTCTTTGCTCTTTGAGGTTAAAGAAGTACAGTTGGGTTTGTGGAGGGTGAGCTGGGGCTGAGACTGGGCTGATGGAGGTGAAACTCCTTCCCGATACTGCAAGATCAGTACTCACAGCATCAGTATTCACAGCTGAGGAGCGGGAATTCGGTTTAGGAACCCTAAACTCAACTTCTGGGATTGTTTGGCATTGTGAGGTCCTGGGGCTTCCTGTTTTCTCCTTGCAAACAGAGGCACCAGCTCTGTGCAGTAACAAGGGAATCGCAGCTTCTCCATGTGTGTAGTCCCTGTGTAACGCAGGGGAGCTGCGCCTGGAGGAAGATGCTGTCACCAGCCTGACACAGGGTCCTGTTTCAGAGGCCTGCAAGAGGCTGTTGTAGTGAGCTAATAACATAAATCAGAGCTGAGGTCTGGCTTGTCCTGATTCCTTCTGGGAGCTGGGATGAGCTGGGATGCAGGGGCCGGTTAGCACTGCAAAGACTGACATCCGCGGCTGTAAATATCCAGCCCTCTCTAATCCTCCTGGTAGCTCCAGCACTGCTGTTTTCCTAAGAGTTATTTGACTCTTTGCGTTGCACTCCTCAGACAAATGGCTTTTAAATAAAACCCTCTGCTAACTCGTTAGGCCTCCTGTCCAGGTCACTTCCTGCATGGGTGATTTATAGGGCTGCTTTTAACATTTTATTAACTTTAAATCGCTAGGGCCAGTCAATTGGAGTCTATCCCATTAGCTGTGGTGAGTGGCGGCCCAGGGCATCAGGTTCTCCTGCAGCTTCCCTCGCTTCTGGGGAGGCCGTGATGCTCTGAGAGTGACCACAGATGAGAGATGGGGAAGAACAGGAGGAGGATTTAGATGAGGAGGAATAGATCTGGAATGGAGAAGGCAATTGTATAAGGTTTGAAGAGATAATGGGGCTTGTGATCATATCTGGGGAGCTGGCTGACCTCCTAGCACTGGTGTTTTCTTGGCTGCATCCCCTGCAGCTCATGCTGGATGATGCAGTCATGGGAAGGGAACATCAGGTAGCTGCTCCATTGCTCCATACCCACCCCAATCCTGGCAAGGGATCACCGGTAGGATGTGCCTGTATTAAACCCCTCCTGTAGCAATGCCGACTGTGGAGCCTGCCTCCTTGCCTAGTGCATGCTTCAGCTCCTGGCATTCCATCCGATCCATCCTGGGCAGCTTGAATCCAGCTCTGTCATGCAGGAGGCTGCTGGGAGCCACTGGGGGCTGGGCGGGCTGGGAAATCCAAACGAGACAGAGCTCAGAAGTGATGTGAGGTTGCAGCAGCAGCTTTGATTATCTCTGGTTTTGTTGCTGCTCTCCCCCTGTGCCCTGCCTTTGTTCCACCCCTGCTCGGAGATGGTATTCAGTGGAGTTTTCCAGCTCTTGGTAACAGGGGAAAAAAGCCTGAACTCCTGCACAACCAGAGCTAATGAGCTCTCTCTGGAAATAAAGGTATCCTGAGGACAGCCTTGCTATACGGAACAGGCTGCTGCGGCCACTGCCTCCGAGCAACGGTCCAGCATGGGGCTGAGCAGAGCTGTCCCCTCCCATCCTTCCATTTGGCTCTGAGAAAGCCAAGCCGTGGTTTGCTCCTCTGGCAGGAGGGAACACACATCCCCATGAGTCAGGACCAGTTTTAACTGGCTTGGAAAGGTTCGGTTTACACCTTGGCTCCCGTTGCTGTCCCTGCACATCACCATCACCACCGCATTCCCTAGGGTGCACAGGGGAAGGAGGTGGGCTCGCTGCAGCCCTGCGTGCCTGCAGGGGAAGCAGGCCTGCAGTCCCCAAGGGCTGTCGGGTTGTCAGGCACATGGCCAGGAGGGAATTCATCTTGCAGCAAAGCCGGCATCTGAAAGCCATCGCTTCTGATGTGTCCGTGATTTGCTGAAACCTGCGTCTCCTTTGTCATATTTCTTCCTGTCTCTGCCTCAAATCCCAGAGCAAAGGCTGGGAACTTGCTCACGGAGAAGAGCAGGGTTTGGGCGTGTTTTCCTCCACCTTTACATATTTATTCTCAGCTCTGGAGATGCACAGGCTACGGTGTGGCAGTGTCCTCTGTGTGGCAGAGGAGTGATGTGGGGTGTTTGCCTCTTCCCACGGCTGAGCTCCATCACTGGGGTGGCACATCCCCAGAGGCACCCAACCCTGCCTGACCGTCCCTGTGCCTGGCAGCACGCAGAGCTGCTGCTGCAGCCTTTCCCTCTCACCTTGGCAGCTTGTGCAGGGCTCTCAAGGTCGTGCAGGTAACCAGAGCGATGCTCCAGCCCTGGCATGCAGCCTGAGCCGCTGTGCTGCGCTCAGCCAGGGCTCCGGGATTCCCTCCCTTCCTCTGGTCCTGCTCTGATTTTCCCATCCTCCCTGCTCACTTGGGTACATGGATTGAATTCGGGCGGGGGGGAGCAGCTCCGTGCCATTGGGATGCATGTGCCCAGCATGCTGATGAGCAGGGCTGGTGCTGGAGAGCGATGGCTCTGTGCAGGGTGTGCTGGGCAGTGAGGGGCTGTGCCAGAGCAGAGCCATGCTGCACACATGGGTCTGTGGGAGGTGAAGTCCCAGTGGGTTGCAGCCACCACCCTTGGAGCATTTCCCTGGATGCTTGCTCTTACCTCTGGCTCTGCCATTGCCTGGACCAAGGCAGAGGGAATTTGGCATCTTCCCCTTGTAGCTCAGCTATGGTGGTGGTAAATTACCAGGAGAGAAGCCAGGAGCTGGTTTCTCGTGCAGCAGCTCTGCAGGGGATGGGGGGATGCTGCCTTTCCAGGTGAGCGGGCACACCGCTTCCTCTGCCTCCAGCCCCAGTGAGCACTGAACCACACCGCAGCTGGCGCCCATCGGCATCGAGCCTTGTCCCCTGTCCCCACCAGCGGTGCCACCCGACAGTGTGTGGGCACTGATGCAGAAAGCCCTCTGCAGAGGCCCACGGCTGGTGGGTGGCAGGTGCAGCTCTGCCGGGACATGGCTGAAACCAGCACGTCCTGAAGGCAGGAGGAGGCAGATGAGGCAGGAGCTCATGCAGTGGGATTTGTTTTCTCTTAAGGAAGAATGAATGCGAGCCAGCTCGCTGGAAAACTGAGCTCCAGTGAGCATGAAGTGCTGAGGTTGGGGCCATGGCACAGCCTTCCTGGGATGCTTTTCCCATGCCTGCCTGCACTCTGCCTGTACCCGCCGTAAGCTGGCAGCAGGAGCAGCCCCTCTCAGCTCTCTCTGGATTTCAGACCAGAACAGCCTCGTGAGTAGTAAAAGTGTCCCCAAGATAAACTGTAAGAAGTGCAGTGATCTTGGACTGGTTTGTGTTGGAAGGGACCTTAAAGCTCATCCGGCTCCAACCCCAGCCACGGGCAGGGACCCCTTCCACTAGAGCAGCTTGCTCCAAGCCCCTGTGTCCAACCTGGCCTTGAACACTGCCAGGGATGGGGCAGCCACAGCTTCTCTGGGCACCCTGTGCCAGCGCCTCAGCACCCTCACAGGGAAGAGCTTCTGCCTAAGAGCTCAGCTCAGTCTCCCCTCGGGCAGGTTCAAGCCATTCCCCTTGGCCTGTCCCTACAGGCCCTTGTCCCAAGCCCCTCTCCAGGTTTCTTGTAGGTCCCCTTAATGTATTGGAAAGCTGCTCTAAGGTCTCCCTTATATCCCTTATAGTGATGTCTTTTATGCTATTGCAGCAGTGTGTATCAAAGTTTGTTGGTCTTATACCATGTCATGGCAGAGCTTTTGCACACAGGAGAGTGCTGCCAGGAGGAAAAATGAATTATAGCAAGGACATCTTTTGGGGAAGAGGCTTTTATTACAGGTTTGTTCCTGCTTGGCTGTGTCACTGGGTTAGAGCCACTGTGCCCATGCAGTATGATACCAGTATCTGCCTGCCCCTTCCCTCCTGCCTGCGCCTGGCTGGTGGCTCTGAGTGATGTTTAAGGAAGGTGGAGATGTGCCATGTGTTGTGCTCCTGCCCTGCCTCCTCATGGCATCACCTCAGGGCTCCCTGGCTCCGGCAGGGGCAGACAGTGCCACAAGTGTCTCCTTGGAGTGAAAATGGGAGGCCTGAGACTTGCAAGGAAATGTTTCTTTATGATCCAAACTTATTCAGTCATCGGTCATTTGACCTCAGAAACCCCTGTGGCACCGCATGGGCCATGGGCAAAGCTCCCGGAGCACGTGCAGGGGACTTCTGGAGCTGGATATTGCAGTAACTTATTGGTGAATGGTTGGGATAAGTCATAGCTTATAAAATCATCCAGGAAAAAGATTGCTGATTAATTCTTGTGAATAAACAGTGGTGAGCAGCGTGTCTCAGTTCAAGCCAGACTGACTCTTACAGTGATTCATGGATTTTTCCGTAGGAAAAATCACTTCTGTGGGGATTGCTGGTGTGTGGGGCGCCTGCTTGCCTCCGTGAGTAATTCCCCCCTCCGAAAGCACCGGGGTGTGGAAAAATGATGAACTTCTATGTGGGAACTGCAGGGGAGACTTGAGAGGGAGGCAGGGATGTGCTTGGCTCCACCACTGCAGCCAGTGACTGTATCCTTTTGAAGAGCACCACAGGAGGTGCGGGAGTGGGAATTTCACTGCCAGAAACGCTGAAGGAGGCGAATCTTGGAGAAGGGGAACAGAACGGAGCCGAGATGTCTGAGCACGCTTGCTATGTGAGGTCAGCTGGGACCAGGGATGCTTCCTTTTGCAACGTGCTGTAGCACTAGTGGCAAAGCAAGCACCCAAGGAGAAGTGTGTCCCTAGCATCATTCCTTCCATTTCCCCATCATTCCATTTCAGTTGGGTTTGTTTTATTTCCAGCACCTTGGCTTCGTGCTGGAAGCTGGCCGGCCTCTGTGGCCCTCCGTGCCGCTGGGATCCATGGGTCCAGGGTGGAAGTGTGTGCAGGAGGTGGTGGCTGGAGGTGTAACGTGCATCTGTGTGATGCTCTGTGTTTAAAACAGCCAAGGTGGGATGGGGAAATGTTGGGTGAGACAGTAGTCATAGGGATGGGCAGTGCCTGTGCTGTGGAGGTGGCACTGGGGGTGGCACCGGCCCTTGCTGTGGTGCTGTTTGGTTTGAAGATACAAGCAAACCCACCCCCCAGAAAATAGAACTACATCTCAGGAGTTCTCCTTAGCTGAAACTTGGAACTGAATTTGGCTTCTTGGTAGGGGTTTTTTTGACTGTTCTTGGTGACAAATGCAGGTATCGAGTTTCCCATCACAGCAAAGGCAGGGTGGCACAGTGGTGGGAGAGGCTGGTGTAGAGATGCAGTTGGGAAGGAGGAAGAAAGAGAGGTCAGCCTGGAGGTTGGTCCAGCCCCAGAAGGTACCAGGCAGGCTGACACATCCCTTGGTGTGGTAACCACCCCATAGCAGCTTGGCTCTGCCACCCTGGTCCCCTTTCCCCGCAGTGTCTCCGTGTGTTCCCAACCCAGCACCGCCTCCTCCCCATCCCTCCCTCCATCACGATGCCCATCCTGTATTCATTACAGTGCCCGTGTACTTCTCCAAGCCCAATATACTTTGAATTACTGCTCGTCTATTCCTCTTGACACCCTCATGCTCATAACTAGGAAGCCTGCATTACCCGTTTGCACATCTGTCAAGCTGCGTGTTCCTCGGCCATTTCCAGAGATACATAAAATTGCCCATGGTTATGACATTATTGACAACCCGCCCCGTCTCCTTCCCCCTCCCCGAGCCCAAATGGCTGCCTGGCTTTATGAGGATTGATATTTGGGTAGTAAATATTTTAGAGCCTCATCTGATGAGTGTGTCTGTGCAGATGAATACATTTCTGGCTAAGGACAGATGTTGGAGCTATCTCCATTGGAAATATGGGGCCTTGTCTTTCCCTCTCCTGCCTTTGCAGTATCTCTGTCATCTCTCTCCAGCCCTCCCAGTGCTGTCTGCTCCCGGTGGGAGGAAAAGGAATTAGAGGGGAAAAAGCCAAGCAGAGTTGCCAGGAGGGACTAGGCAAAGCACTGTGAGGGATGTTGCGTGTCAACGGCCCATCACTGCAGCATCCAGATGCTGGGCTCCCCATGTCCATCAGCAGCGGGATTGAGTTTCTACAGGCAAAGACGTTTCCTTTCCCAAACCTGTGGAAACCACCAATTCCTGCTGTGATGGACAAGCAGTTTCAGCCCCTTTGAAAGGAGGAAGACGAGCAGCAGTCTGTCTGTTGTTTCCAAGGGATATGTTTTAACTTGGCTGTTCTGCAAAGCTGCTTCATCTCCCAGAGTTTCTAAACACACTTTGATAAATGCCTGTAAAGAGGAAGTGACCCAGGAATAGCATGGCCTGGGTGATCTGAACAATTATTTTATCGTGCTGAGAAAAGCAAGGAGCCCGTTTTCAGCTCCTCAGAACGATTTGCTCTTTTCCTTCAATCAGCAAAAAACAAGCATTCCCTGAGTCCTTGGGAAAAGAATAAGCAGATACAGCTTCTGCAGAGTGAGCTGGTCCTGGTTTGGGGTATCGCCACTGGGCTTGGGCTACGTCTGGGCTGGGAGCATCAGGATTCAAGGGGCTTTTAATGTACCTCTGCATTTGGAGCTTTACTTGTGCTACTTAATGGAGTTGTCCTTGCACCCAGACCCAAGTCTGGGCTGGGACTCAGGTTGGAGCCCACCCAAGGCAAGTCAGCCCATGGGTCCCCTCGCTCCGTGCCTTCCCGTTGCCATTTTGCTGCTGTTTTTCATCCTCTGAGCCTGGAGCGAGCACACTGAAACGTGTTAAAAAACAGCTCATTTGCCTGGGGGCGGCTTCCCAACGCTCCATCACAATCCCTCCGAGGCTTTGTCATGAGGGCAGGAGTTTCCTGGTTCCCAAGCAGGGTGCTGTGTGCTGGGGGGGGCAGCAGGAGGTGATGTGGGGGCTGCCAGGATGGCACCCCCGCTGCTGTGTCACCCCAGTGCTGGCTGTGCCTGTGATGGGGTGTCCTTTTCCCCACCCTCTTCACTTGCTGACAGCAGAGTGATGTGCAAATGGGACTCAGCATCCTTGCTGGAGGCTTAGAGGGAGGTTGGAGCACGCCTGGGTCTTGCTGCTTGAAGCTTTTGCATAGACAAGGGGGAGTACATGGGTTTCTCTGTGGGTCAGAGCCTGTCAGCCACCTCTTTGGGACGTGTTGTGTTAGTGCTCCAAGTGGTTGCTGGTACCATGGAGTCCACCGTACCTCCTAATGCATTTCAAGGAGAGATCTGTGACATCGAGGAGCTGAGCTGGACAGGATGGCTCTGCCAAGGTGCTGGGGGAGGAGAAGCTTGCGAGGGTTTGGTGTCTCCATCTCCAAAAGGGAGATGCTCACCGAGGTGAGGAGTTCAGTGGCCTCCGTTACTCAGGGATGAAGGATGCTGCCCTGCCCCTGGCCAGTCTGCTCTTTTCCAGCAGTGTAGTATCTATTTATTTATGATTTCCGTGGGTGGTGTTTTGGATGATCTATTGAGCCAGAGTGAGATATTTTGAGGCACAGTGAGGTATTTTAAAAACATCTCATCACTCTGGAAATATCCATGGTGCGATAGCTCTGTATTAGTCATTCGGAAAGGGAGTGATTTCAATGAAAGAAAAACCATTTCATCTTGTCAGAGCATTTTCACTCACTGTCTGCCAGGCAGCTGCTGTCACTCTTCAGTCTCTGTGGCTGGTTTTACTCTTCTCAGGCACTGCTTTTTGATTTTATTTTCTAACAAGAAATAAAATAAACCCTCTAATGGATATTGGTAGCTATGAACTCATCAACTGTCAGGAAGAAAGAGCCTTTAAAAAGATGCAATAAACCCTCTTTGCACTGGATTATTTCCAGTGGGATTATTCCTCCCGGGGACTATCTCCATTTGGAAGGAGAAACTCCTCCTGCAGGTATTGGACCTTGAACAAAATCCGGCATGATTTATCCCCCTGGAAAGTGGGAGTAACTCCAAGACTCTTGCACACCAGCTGGGGATGCAGAATTAGGCTCACGGAGAACAGGAGGAGAGCTGGTTTTGTGCTAGGAGAGGAAAAAAAACCTGTAAGAAAACACAACTGATGAGGCCCCATCCTGCAAGGGAAAACAGCACAAAGCCGTTCAGCAAATGAAAAGCCAAATGAGCTGTAAAAAACCCACCACCAGGCTAGGAGAGATTTTCACTTGGAGGGAATCTGCCATAAATCACCTAATACTCGGCTTTGCACTGCCATTTGGGAAAATGTGCATCATATTCCTCCAGTCTCTGCTCTGCTTTATGTTTCTCTGGAGCTGGGGTTTCTATAGCACAGCCCACGTGCCCTGGGGAGGAGGCGATTCGGCCGAGATGCCCCCATCTAGTTTGTCCTTTCTCCATAATCAGGCTAAGAGTAATTGCACTCTAGTTACACTATGTGCTGTTGCTTCGTGGGACACAACTGCTGTTGCCTTGTGCAATCCATAGATGATTCCTTAAATGGCTCAGAATGATCCCTCTGTGGTTAAATGCTTGGTTGTTGTCAATACCCAGAGTTTTCCCAGGGTGCAGGATGATGCTCCAACACATCCAAGGGCCCCTATAGGGAAGACCAGTGGGAATAGGCTTGTGCCCGAGCTGTTCTTGGGGGCTCTCTGCTGCCGTGGCTCCCTCTTGGATGTCTCCTTTGAGTCAGGCTGGGTTTCTGCCTGCATCCCCATGCATCCCAGCCCAGCTCCTGCCGCTGCGGTCAGAGCAGCTCCAGAGCCTGGGGTTTAAAATAGAAGCTATTAACTAAAGAGCAGGGGAGGGCAGGGGGGAGGCAGTCAGGGCCCCAGTGGTGCCTCGGGGTTTAGTGAGCGCTGATGCCTTTGGAGCCTTCTCCTCAGCTCCTCTGGGATAAAAAGGGCATCGCTTTCCAGGAAAGCAGGAATCAGGGGGTCATGGAGGTGGCTGCCCTACACCAAGTGCCCATAAACCCGATCCCTCGCTTAAAGCTTGGCTTGGCTTTGGGGACTTGTAAGCTTTACAACTGTTGCCTTTTATTTCTGGTAAAATATAATGAAAACGGCAAACTAGAGCTGTTTCTTGCCTTGCTCCTCTTCTTTTCACTCCCACGCTTGCCCCAAATACTCTTCCTTGGCTTTGCGCTTGGTGCTCCCATGCCAGATGCTCTTAATTCAATTAACACAAGCAGACCTATTGCATTTCTTGGCCAGAGGCAGGACTTACCACCTGCATGGTGAATGCTCTGCTCCCTCTTGGAATGGCATCTCCTGCATCCCTTTGCTGGCGGTGAGTACATCCCCATCCCGCGCCCCTGAGTCAGCAGTTTGCTGCTATTTCACCTTACGGAAAATAAAAAGAAGAAAGTTCCAGTATTTAAAGTATTTAAGCAGATGGGAAGCCACAAACTGCAGTCGGTGGAGGGAGCGTGTTTCATGACTAACAAAATATGCCAGGTAGGCCGTTCCACTTGAGATATTTTCAGGAATATAATCACTTTCACACATCCTCATAAATTTGCCAAAGTGTTAGTTTTCCCCCATATGGATCGGGGAGGATGCAGCATGTCATGACTGTTGCACAGCATCTCGAGTGCTGTGTCTTTGTGGTGGGTTGGCTTTTTCTTCTTTCTTCCCCGCAGCCAGGCTGTAATTGAAATAGAAGGTTGATTCCCCCTTCCCCATAGTCAGTGTGGGCAGAGGGTCGTCCTCCAGCTCCTTGGCCACCATCCAGAGGAGGCAGTGGTTAAATCTCTAATAAGTTCCCATGGGTTGGGAACTCGCTGGATGGATGGGCCCAAAGAGTGGTGGTGAATGGCATCACATCTGGTTGGTGACCAGTCACTAGTGGTGCCCCTCAGGGCTCGGTGTTGTGGCCAGTGTTGTTTAATGTCTTCACTGATGATCTGGATGAGGGGAGAGAGGGCACCCTCAGTGAGTTTGTGGATGACACCAAGCTGGGTGGGCAGGGAGGCTCTGCAGAGGGATCTGGACAGGCTGGATCCCTGGGCTGTGGCCAATAAGACGAGGTTCAACAAGGCAAAGTGCCAGTTCCTGCACTTGGGCTACAACCATCCCCTTCAAGGCTCCAGGCTCAGGGAAGAGGGGCTGGAAACTGGTCATGGGAAAGGAGCTGGGGGTGCTGATTGATGGAGCTGAACGTGAGCAGCTTGTGCCCAGGCAGCCAAGAAGCCCCCAGTGTCCTGGCCTGGATCAGAACCAGTGGCAGTGATTGTGCCCCTGAGCTGGGCACTGGTGAGGCTGCACCTCGAATCCTGTGGTCAGTTCTCGGCCCCTCACTACAAGAGAGACATTGAGGGGCTGGAGCGGGGCCAGAGAAGGGCAATGGAGCTGGTGCAGGGCCTGGAGCACAAGGGTGATGGGGAAGGGCTGAGGGACCTGGGGGGTTCAGTCTGGAGAAGAGAAGGCTCAGGGGGGACCTGATGGCTGCCTCCAACTGCCTGACAGGAGGATGGAGCCAGGAGGGGCTGGGCTCTGCTCCCAAGGAACAAGGGATGGGACAAGAGGAACCGGCCTCAAGCTGCACCAGGGCAGGTTTAGATGGAGCTGAGGAACAATTCCTGCCCCAGAGGGTGCTCAGGCATTGGAACAGGCTGCCCAGGGCAGTCACCGTCCCTGCAAGTGTTCACACAGCGTGGAGACGAGGCCTCAGTGCCATGGGTTAGTGGTGGCCTTGGCAGTGCTGGGAACGGTTGGACTCGATCATCTTAAAGGTCTTTTCCAGTGTGGTTGATTCAGTGATTCTATGACTGTGTGAAAAGGCTGGGGTTGGGCTGGAGCAGTGCCAGGGATGCTGTTCCCACTGGGGAGTGCCAGCAGGGAGAGAGGGATGCTCTAAGGAAGCCCCAAAGGCTGCATCCTTCCCATTGAGAGCCTTTGAATAGAGGCTCCAGCATCGCAGTGGGGTAAACAAATGCAAAATATTTTGAAGTCATTCAGTCTCAGCATTGGATTCTTTCTTTTCTTTTTGGTATCCTGGCAAAATTAAATAAAAGGACCCGTTTTCTGCATGTTATTGATCTTTCACTCAAAATCTGGGCCCTTTTCCAGGAAAAATGAGCCCTTTTGTGAACAAAGAGACAGGCACCTTCCCAACAAAAGTCAGCCTTCAAATCCAATGTTCTGTGTGTCTGAAATTTCATGTTTCTGAAAGGAAAATATCAATTTCACTCAAATTTGCAGACAAGTGATGCAGGGATGGGGGGAGACTGCCCTGAATGGATTAGTGAACATTTGAAGGCCAAATTGCCAGAGGGATTTCAAAGCAAAGGGAAAAGCAACCTTGTCCCTGGTTTTTGAACAGAGTTCGTGTTGTGAATCCAGAGCTCGGCTGTTGGGCTGGAGATGCCTTTGCTGTCCTTGTCCCTTGGTGACCTGGAGCCTTCATCATACACACTGGCCATGGCAGGAAGGCTCTGCCTGTCTCTCAGCCTCAGTAGTTTATGTGCCCTTGGTTTTTTAATGTGGAGCCAGGTACTGAGCTGGTATAAGCTGGTGTTGCTGTTGCCTTGGTTGGACACCCCATTGAGAGCAGCTTGCTAGTGTCTTGGACAAGCTGTGCTTTGCCAGCAGTGTCTTACAGGTTAAGTCATTAACTCTCTGTGGCTCATTTATTTGTTGGTAAAGTACTTGGGAATTGCTTGGGAGGAGATGTGTTACGCTTGCTTGGACCCCGCTACCACATGGATACTCAGCTGTCGGGCTGGGTAGCCCAAACACATGTTTATAGCGCAGCCCATCACAGTGACACCCTCATTTATAACAAGGGGGGCTGCATTCACCTCCCAACCCTGCTGCTGCATCCTTTGATAGGAGTAAATGGGTTTTCTGTGTGTTTTCTACCCGCACAGCAGTGATGCCCTTTCCCCACTGTACTGTGGAGGGGATGGAGACAACGCTGGCTCAGTCATGTCCATCCAGCCCCACGCTCATTGAGCAGTGCCACAGGGAAAGTTTGCCTGGCGGCTGGAGCAGAGGAGTTCCTCCCCGTGCCCCATTGGGGTTGCTCCCCGTGCGTGTGTAAGCTTGCTTATCTTTGGAAAGGCACGGCGCCGCTGACAAGCGGTGCGGGAGATGGGGGCAGTAGGTGGATCGTTTTTAGCAGCGCGCACGCACGGAGCAGACAGCTTGGGCATGTTCCAAAACACTTCCCACGCCCCCAGGCTGAATTTTAAGAAGCTGGGGCATCTGCACATTCAAAATGCTCCGGGGAAGCGGTGTGGGGGGGGAGAGAAGGGAAAGAATCCCAAAGGCAGGCAGAGCAGGCAGCGCCGCGTGGAAGGGGCAGGCAGCACCCAAAGGCTGATGTCTTGCTGCGGAGGGGAGTTTGTGGCAAAGGCTGAGCAGCTCCAGGCCGCTCTCCGGAGGGGCAGAGCACAGGTGAGCGTGGAGCAGCGGTCCCCGGCTTGCCTTGAGCCTGCTGGCAGGCTGGTCTTGCTCTTGGTTGAGTGGGGGACAATGGGAAGAGGAGCTTGAGTTATCGAGGAGCGGTGTCCGGGTGAGTGCCTGTGCCTCCCCTCCATCCGGGGTATTGCAGCGCCCTGTGTTCGGGGGGGTCCCAGCGCCTTGCAGGAAGAGGAGGGGATGCGGTGGTGGGGCAGAGCTGTCTTCCTTACGGTGATGGGGAATGGGAATGAGCCCTGTGCTTGTTCCACCGTGTGTGCTTCCAGGGGCTGCCTGGGATCCTGCACATTAACGGGAGCTGTCTCACCAGCTTCTTTCTGTGGGGCAGCCCTGGTATGCAGGACCAGCAGCATCCCCTTCTGCATCTCCTGGGGGGGCTGAAACAAGCAGGCAGTGGGCAGGGGTTGGTGCTGGGAGCACCCAAGCCCTAGGCTTGCTTGCACTGGCTGGCTGACATGGTTGGACATACAGCTGGAGAGGGGAACTTCTTGGGGATGGAGGATAGCCTGGGTGTATGGTCCAGTGAAGCCTTGGGGCCCCTGCAGTGATGATCTGGGTCTTCTTCTTTAAGTCCTGGTATAGCTTTGGATAAGTAGCTTCAGGCTGTGAAGGTTGTGAGGCATACCCAGCTTTAGTGCTGAGAACAGCCCACTTCTTGCTGCTGCTGCTCCCTTGAGATCCAAGGTCCCAGCTCCTGGTGATGTGGGGCCTCAGAGGTCTTGCACTGGAAGGGATGGGTGTAAGCCTGGAGAGCCTGAGCTGTCTTCTGAATTCCTCAGCTTACCGAGCTGGTCTGTGCTCTGAGATCCAAGGGTGGAGATGCATGCTCCATTGAGATCCTGTTCCCGCTGGATATCCCATGCTCCATTGAGATCCTGTTCCTGCTGGATATCCCATGTGACATCCTCGTTGGGGTCTTCTGGGCTGTGACAGCTCCCTCCTATCTCACAAAGCACACGGGATAGGTGCTGGGGATGCTCCTCCCGGTGCATCACGTGCAAGAGGGGCATCTTCCCAGCGCTCCCCTGTGGTTGTCTTCCATGCTGCTCAGCAGACCGTCACCGTGTCATCAGGGCTTCTTGCGCTGCACCCTTCTGCAGACAGAGCGGGTGCTTTATTTAAATGGGACTTTTGTCTGGTGCCGAGGAGACAGGGAAAGGAGGGAAGTCCAGGCATGGAAAACAGCCCTGCCTCTCCCATGAGCTAAATGCCCCCAAGCTCAGAGCTCTTTGCCTTTCCTTTTGGGAAGACGAAACTTCTTGGGAAGCCTGCGCTTCTTAAGCATCCCTTGCAGAAGAGGCTGAAGGAGGTAAATTGTGAGCTTTGTACCAGCAGATGTAGCGCTCTCCACCATGTCCTCATCCCCCAGGGTGGCCTCATTGCAAGGAGCAACCTTTTGGCAACGGAAGTGTTTGTGGTGTCCTTCTGGTGGGCAGTGGGACCCCTGACACCCAAGGGAGGAGGACAAGGCCCTCCTTGCTGCAGTGCTAAACACAAGGTGCTCTTCTGCATGGCCCAGGGTGAGGAGGAGGAGGAGGAAAGCAGAGAAGGATGGGGATGGGCTCAGTGTGCCCTGGGGACTGGTTCATTCCTGCTAATGAGCGGTGAACGAGCCATAGGCAGCCGTGCTTCTGGCACATCATTACCTTGCTGGGTGCAGCGCACAAAGACTCACTGGCTGCAGGGACTTGAAAACCTCCCCAGTCTGGAGCTCATTTGGGAAAGGCAACCAAAGGAAAAGCCCAGACCCAAGCGTGTTTGTATTTTAACGAAGCCGTTTCTGCCGGGCAGGCAGGCAGGGCGGTCTGTTACCCGAGTGTCATCTTTGGGTTTAACTGTAAGCATCGAGGTGTTCTGGCTTTTCCCCTCCTTCAGTCCTCGGAGGGGCTCAGCCGAGGGGCAGTTTGGGGCTCTGCCTCCCTCCCCAGCCCATGGCTAAGCTCATGGGTGGTTTGGAGAGAAAACTCAATCTAGGAGTGATCCCAGTGAGGTTTCCATGGGACCAGGGTATCCGGCCATCCCTTTGCTGGTGTGATTGCACTGATGCTGCCTAAGGGCTGCCGGGGTCCTGGCCTGAGGCTGCTGCTCCACTGCCTGGGGATGATCCTGGAGCTGCCCTGAGGGTGGCTCTTGCGGCTGGGCCAGGCAGTGCCATCCCTTGGGTGCTCCTTGTGCCCTGAGGGTGGGATTGCTGCTCTCCTGACACCAGGGCACACCTCATTAGCCGCCTCCATCTCCTCTCTCCTGTTTAGCTCTGGTTTTGCAATCGTTTGCCTGATTTATGTATTTACTTATTTGCCGGCTTGAGGGGTGAGATGGCTGCAACGAGTCAGGATGGGGCTGACAGCTCCCTTCCCTATGTGCCCTGCCAGGCTCTGCCACGTGGGTCCCATAGGGCACAAAGGGAACTGGGCTTCCCAGTGTTATCCCCTCCTCCTCCATCACCCATTAAACTCTGTGGTGTTTGTTACAGGGTCTGGCAAAGCTCAGACCTTCAAGGAAGTGTTAAGGGCTGATTTGTGGTTCTCCCTTGGGAGGGCAATGGGGACATAGAGACATGGTGTGGGGAGGGGCAGCAGGGTGAGAACAGCTTGAGATCAAAGCCTAGAGCAGCCCTGCCTCTCTCTGTTGGCTGTAAAGGATTTGCGGCCATACCGAGCTAAAGGAAAGGCTCTCAGCCACATGCATGTGCCTTCTCTGGGATGACAGGCTCATTGTGCCAGTGGCTTCATCCCCATTCCAGTGCACTTGGATGTCTGTTCCCATGCAGCATAGGGTCCCATGTCCCCTCCCTGCTGAAGGAGCACTGTCACTTGGTGCTATGCACCAGCAGGGTGCAGGGGATGGCAGTTTCTCTTCCTCAGCATGGTTCTGCAGCTACCAAACCCATCTCTCCTGCTGCCATCCCAGTCCTGGTGGCAGTCGTGGTCCCCCTTCCTTCACATCCTGACCCCCTTTGGAAAACCAGCAGTAGCTTTGTCCTGTCTTATGAATTGTTAGTATGGAAACCCCAGGGAAAAGGGATCCATCCCCTGCACCCTGTCACCCCCCCAACCTCTTCCTCACTGCTGTAGGATGCTCCCAGCATCTCCTCCCTGCTTCTTGTAGCCCAAGCTGACCTGGACACAGCCACGCTGCATTTAGGCTGAGCTGTCTTGTATCTGCCCTGCTCCCTCCAAGTGTTGTGGTGGGCTGGAGCTTGCTTTGCTGGCTTGTTGGTACCGAGGAGGTGGCCTGGGTGCACCCCAGGCTCTTCACACAAAGACAGCATCATCTTGCCTGCTCTTGTGAGGACCGTGTTCAGTCCAGGCTGGGTAACGGGGGTTTCTGTGAGCGTGCACCATCAGAGCTGCTCCTCGGGGGTCCCTTCACTTTAGCTTTTCTCTCCCAGATACTGTTATGCAGAAAGGGAACGGGGACAAATTGGCATCCCTGGCATTTCTGGCTCTCCCCTCTCCTTGCCTGCCTGCTTCCACTCCCTTCTCTCTTTAAAGAGATTCAGGTCATGCCTGGAATTAGGGCTCCCAGAACTGCAGAGAAACGGCGTTTAAACTGCTTACGATCGATTAGATGGAGTGCTTTGGGTTTGGTTTGTCCTCCCACCCCTGCCCTCAGCTTTGGGTGGCTGTTCGCAGCATGTTAATCCTTGCTTCAACGCCTTTGCCATCGTGGGCTGCTCTTCTGCATGAAGCAGGTCTGGGGTCCCCAGGAGGCTGCTCCCCCCGTTGTGAGCTGCTCCCACAGAGACCTTGCAGGAAGGTCTGTGATTTAGCTGGCTCCGGTTATCGCGGCCCCCCGGCTGGGATTAGATACAGATAAGATGATCAATGAATCCTTCTCTTGGCAGAGATGTGCCAGGGATCGTTTGGGGAAGGGTAGGGAAAGGAAGGTTCAAAGGCAGGCAGAGTGGCTGGAGGCGAGGGAGGGCACAGCCCATGCTGAGAGGTGACAGTGAGGGGGCTCTGCCACTCTCTCGCTGCCAGTTAATGGGAAGACTTCAGTACGTGGTGGAGGAGAGAAGAAACCCCGTGCGGCTGCCGTGGCTGACGGAGAAAGTAGGTCAGGCTGTGCTGCAGAGCCCGCTGTGAAGGCAAAGCCCCCAGCACAGCCAGCATCCACCTCTCCCCACATCCTCCCCATACCCTGGCAGCCT
Organism: Neopsephotus bourkii; assembly: GCF_033783945.1. Classification (NCBI taxonomy): domain Eukaryota; kingdom Metazoa; phylum Chordata; class Aves; order Psittaciformes; family Psittacidae; genus Neopsephotus; species Neopsephotus bourkii. Next base: position 10,107,971 of record NW_026900826.1, on the reverse strand, counting down.
GCGCTATGCCAAAGACAGCCGCTGTGGGGCTGTGTTGGCACCAGCCTCTCACCCTGGCGTCGGGGCGGCTCTTTGCCCTGTGGTCCCGCTGAGGTGGCTCTGTGCGAAGGTGGCAGCAAGGGGAGAAACGGAGCTGGAGGGGATGCGCAGGGAAGTTGCCCTGCCTGCCTCCTGCCTTCATCCCTGAGCCAGCCTCCTGCCTCGGATGTGTATTTGGCTGCAGGAGGGATGCCCTAGGGATGCAACTCCAGCATCATGAGGGAGCAGGTGCTCCTCTGGCCCCACAGCATTTTGGCGTGCCCTGTTATCTGGGGTGGGCAAGGTGCAGGACCAGCCCCCCATTCCAGGAGTGTTTTCTGGGAAATCTGGGATAGAAGGAAAAAGGCTGTGTTTAACGCCTGAATCTGCAGTGATTTTGGATGCCTCCCAAAGACCCCCTTGGAAGGGAAGGGGGACAGGACAGGATGGTTGAAGCAGGTCAGGCTCAGATGGGGCTGGCAGATGGAGAATGGCTCCATCCAGCACCACTTCCACGAAGGTCTTATGGCTGCTGGATGAGGGGAAAATTAAGACATTCCTTCAAGCCAGAGGTGTTTCAAGTGCAAATCAGGAGCGTTTCCCCAGTGGCACTTCCCTATAGCTGTGGGCACACACGGGGTGATCAGCCCAGGACTGCCAGGCTCAGGGAGGTGACAGTCCCATGGTGACATGGCGCAGGTGACATCAGTGCCATGACCCAGAGGTGGGCAGTGGTGCTGCATCCTCTGGTGAGGACCTGGAGTGATGGAGAGGGCTGGTGTGAGGATGCAGCAAGCCAAGCGGGGAGTAAATTGAGTGTGTATATCACAGGCAGGTCTGGGCTTTATTGATTTTCAATGAAAGGCTGTGTCATGAATTTTTCTCTCCCACTGTACTTGCTGCAAAGTTGCATCTTGTCTCCAAGCATTAACCACTAACTAGAGTTCATTTCCCCCCCCACCCCAGAGATTCCAGGGGGGGAGGCAAGTTTGCACATGGTCTTTTTAAGCACTTGATGGATGCAGCGGCTTTACTAATCCAACACCAGAAGAGAAAGCTGATATTAACAGTGGAAGATGTTATGTCCAGCACTTTAAGTGACTTATCACTAAGGGGCTGCATGTAGGATGTGTCTTATTTGATGGGCTGTGTTCTGCATCCCTCAGTGCTCTGGGATCCATTTTGGAATGGTGCTCCTGGTCCCTGCTGTCACCAGATGGGGCAGGACATCAGCTGGGTGCTGGTTTTCCTTCCTTCCCAATGCCTCTAAAGGAGAGGGGCCCTATTCCCTTTGTCAGAACTTTTTGGGAAGCGGCTGAGACATCTTGTCGCATCCTGCTTTTAAGCTAGGGTTCGGAATTTGGAGCATCTCTTTAATCTTGAAATGGTTGGTTTTAAACATTAAAGCACGTTTGGAAATGCAGATAGCACGGAATGTTTTAGGAGACATTTCTCCCTGTCTTCAGAAACTCTTACAAGTCTCCTTTCTTCTCTGATGAATGTGTCGAGAATCTGAGGGCGAGCACTGAAACCAGCTGAGGGCTTTAAAAATAGATAACCAATAAAGCAAGCTGGAAGGGTTTAGGGTGGCTTTGTCTGGAAAAGAGGTGATGGAGAGGAGATGGTTTTTTCCTTGACCTGGTTTTGGGTTGCACCATGCAGTGAGATGCTCAGCAATGGCAGCTTATGGCCTCGCGGGGAGAGGCTGGGAAGGCGTGCAGGGCATTGGGAATGTCCTGGAAGGGTTAATGCTGGTGCCTGGCTATAGCTGGATGCACTGAAGCTGAAGTGGAGCAGTATGCAAATCTATCCACTTTCATAAACTGCTTAATTAGGCGAATGTTAATGAGACGTTAATTACTGTTGTGCCGGCGAATCCCACGGAACGGAGATTATGTTTCTCTTCAAACATCCAGTCTTAATTATAACTTGCACTTAATTCCACTGGCTTGCTTGGGACAGAGCTGGGGAGGGCGGACGTGGCGCCAGCTCCTGCGGGTGCCCACAGCGCATCCTCCATCCTTGCCTGCACTGCAGCAGTGCCCATGGGGACATGGGGACAGAGCCATGGTGGGGACATGGGGACGGTGGCTGTGAACCCCTCCTGTGCAGTCTAGCAGCAAACCCTCCTGGTGTGTGTCACTGGGTGGAAAATCCCATGTCGCATATAAAAGCTCCATCCTCTTTTGTGGGCTTGAGAAGCCTTTGGGAGGTTCCTGTTTGTGGCCTATGTGCTCCAGGGATGCTGCATTGCTCTGCTTTGGAAGCACCTGTTCCAAACTGGTCAGACTGGGAACGGGGAGCCTCTGGGGATGCAAGCGTCCATCCTACGCAAGCATCCATCCGGTCCCCTCCTTCCTAACTTTCAGTTTCTACCTACCTTGGGCTTTCCAGTTGGACTGCAAACGCTTTCTGCTGCCTCTGATTCCCCATTCCTGTATGGATTTTTAATTGATGGAAGTGCGAATTTGCCAGAGGTGCTGCTTCCACCGTGCCTGACGTGCACATGTGAATATTTCTAAAGTATGCCTTCAACTCGGAGATCAGCAAGAGATCACTGCAGCAGCATCTCATTTCCAATTTTAACACCTATTATGATGACTTTTTTTTTAACATGGCTTCCCTTGATGTTGAGGATAACAGAACGCTTTCAAATGAGGTATTAGAGAGCCATGAAATCTGCATCCTCAGGGGTTTTCTGTTGGGTTTTCATCCATGCATAGTTGGTGGCTGCTCTGGGCTAACCGTGATCTTTCCTGGGTCTTTACTCATTGGTGGTCCAAGGGGCAGCATCCCAAGGCTGAGATGTGAGGTTTGGGCTCCATTGGGGTACCTGGGGTGAAGTTGCATCCGGTAGCAAGGCTGGTGTTACACAAGTTGTCCTCCTCGCTGCTGATGCTGGTGGGAGAGCCCATCGCCTGCCCACATCGCTCCTCCCGGCAGGAGCCCCACGTCCTTCATGTCCCCAGCTTATTAATTACACACACAGCATCTGCACGCTCGGCGCTTGTCACCAGAAACCTGCATCCGGGCAGTGGTGGCTGTCCTCATCTCATTCCCGCTCTGATGGACAGTGGGAAGCTGCTCCGGGGTTGGAGTCACTTTGGATTTCCATTGTGTGCCACTGCAGCCTTGAGGGGTGGTAAGGGAGTGTTGTCCCCCAGCAACCCTCACTGGGGGTGATGATTCTTCACATTGGATGTTTTCAATCACAGAAAGTGTCAGCTTAGGTTTCTTTCCCCTGTCGTTTCCTTCTTTTCTTCCCTCTGTTCTGGCTCTGCTGTTTGATTTCCAGGCAGGTTTGATATTTCCTCTCCCAGCAAGCCCTGGGGACTCTTGTGGGCTCCTTTGATCACAGGCAGTGTCCCTCCTATGATGGATGGGCTGGGCTTGGAGGACCAAGTGCAGGCAGGCTGGAGGCTGCACCCACTGCAGCACCCATGGGGGTGGCACCAGCCAGCTCTGCCTGCATCTCGCTGCCTTCTTCCAGAGCCATCTGAACGTGGGGGTTTTCATCTCCTAAAAAGCTTTTCTACCAGAAGAAACGTGTCCAACAACCAAGGATTTTTGCTTGTTTTTCCTTCTCCCCTCTCATTCTGCACCTCTCAGCGTTGAGGTCCCTGTTAATTAATCAAGATTTAATTAATTCCAACTCCTTTGATTGTTACAAGGGGCAGGATGAAGGCGCATTGCCCCTTGCAGAGCCTCCTGCTGCTCCCTCCTCCCCTCCTTGCACCAGCAAATCTCCAACAAGCAGAGCCCTGCTGCAGAGCCAGCAGCTGCGTGGGAGGCCGAGACAGCGCTTTGCATACGATTCCAGTAACATACAGCCTGTTTGGGAAACACAGAATCATAGAATGGGATGGGTTGGAAGGGACCTTAAGGAAGCAGGGAGGACTGAGAGCATCTATTGCCTGCATTGCGATCCCACCCTGAGGATGCTCCTGCATGTTGGTGCCCCCCCATGCTGCTTTTTGGATCCCTAAAATGCCATGAGCAGGTGCTGGCAGGACTGGGTACTCCAGTGCTACCTACCCAGGGTGGGTACTCAAGAGAAGTATCCTTGACTGGGCACCATGGGCAGAGGAGAAGCCTTCACTCCAACCTGAGATGCTCTGCTTGTCGCTTCTAATTGCTGAGCCCAGCACTCACTGGCTTGAAAATCAAATAACAGGAAAGAGGAGGAAGGAGGTTTTGGCTCAATAATGTGTCTAAATTACACTTACTGTGTTGGGAGCCAGGTGTTGGGGTAAATCCGTTTCCACAGCACTCTGTATCTTTACTGAGTGGGATGTTGGGGGATAAAGCAATGTTCTTCATGTGTTATCGTGGCCTGACAGTAATAAGGCAGGCAAATGTGATTAATGAGAAAGTTTGAGTTAACAAAGTGGAGTCCTTTCTCATTAGGGAGAAATCAGTTCCCTTTACCACCAGCCATTGTTCATGTGCAGTTGGGACTGCTCTCGTCCACCTTTTTGTTTGTTTCAAATGCCAGATAACTTGTTTCTTATTTACCTTTGCTTGCCAGGTTGATGGCGTGATGCCACTCACCCTGTCTGGACTTGGGGTTTTGTCACTTCCTGCTGATAGCAGTGCTGAGAGCGTGCAAGGGGATGCTGGTGGGGGACGGAGATGCTGCTGGGGACATCGGCACAGGGGATGCTGAGGGCTGGGGGTCTGCTGGGCAAGGGAGAGGGAAGTGGTTCTGTAGCAATCAGCCAGAGCAGGGAAACAGGTCCTCAGCAAGAGCCTGCAATATTAACGAGTCTTTTAATGAAATATACATCTGCCGTTCAGGTGCTTGCAGCCCGAGGTGCAGGTGTGAGCTCTGGGTTCAGCAGTGCTTGCTGCAGGACCTTTTATTTTACAAGAGTCGAAACAAAATCGGGATCTATTTTTAATCCTTTCCCTTTCCCTCTTGCTGCCTTCTCTTGTCAACCCTTGCTACACCCATAAAAGCTTGGTCAGGTTTTGATTGGGTGCCCTGGCTTACAGCGGACATCCTTTGGGATGCCTGTATCCCTGTATGGTCCCTTGGCCCAGTGACCCAACGAGGGCTGATTTGCAAAGCAGGAGCGAGCTGTGGCTGCCTGCCATTTAGTAGCTTTAGCTTTTCAAGAAAGGAGGGGTATTTCATCCCTGCCAGATTTGGGGCAGGCATGGGCAGGATCTCCTCAGCCTGGATTTCAAATTGTCCTATGGCAGTCGTGCCTGGAGGCAGAGGTGGAGGCTGGGTCGTGTTTGCTTTCCACTGGTTCTTTCCATGCTGGGATCTCTTAGCAGTTCCTAGGGAAGCCAGCCATTGCAAAGCCCATCCTGCCAGTGAGGAGCAGGAGGAGCTGAGGAGGTGGGCTTGGGTCTAATGCAGGGTATTTGCTGCCAGGCCCTATTGCTTGGTGTGGTTGGGCATGCGCAGAGGTGGAATACATGTCTTGGGGCCACCTGAGGCCATGGGCAGCCGAGGCTGCAGCCCCTGGGAGCTGCCTTTCCTTCCCTGCCACCTGCAGACACAGAGACACCGTTTATCTAGAGCAATGAGAGACCTTAGAAAAATAACAATAAAGAAAAGCTATATGAGAAGCATCTGTGAAATAATAAGAGCCCGGGGATGGAGCTGCTTTCATCTGGGAGCTCTTTGCTAACCGTGGGTTGCTCCCGTCCCTTGTTAAAGAGGCGATGCTCCCGCTCAGATCTTCCTTTCCTTTCAAGATCCTGCCATGGCATCCCGCAGGCTGGCGTGCCTGGTCCCTGCCAGCACATCCCTCCTGCTGCCAGCTCTTAAACTGGTTTTAATCCCTCTAATCAGCCCCGCATCCAGCCCCAGGGGTGGTGGGAGAGCTGGGCTCACACAGTGTGTCGGGCCTCCCCACTGTGTTACATCCCAAAGGAGAGACATGGCAGGGCTGCTCCTGTGCTGGCAGCTATGGAGGATGGAAACCCCGTGTCTTCCTCGGCATGGCTTTGCTAGGCTGAACTGCAGCCAGTAACTTCCCAGCCAGGGGAGATGCTGGTTTGTGCTTGTGCTGGTTCTGGTGCAGGACCCCAGCGAACACCCAAGCACTGCAAGTGCTTTCAGGCACCGTGCTTCTCTCCAGCAGGCTGGAAGAAGTCCATTGAAGCTTGCTTTCCCAGGAAAAACCTTGTTCAGGCGAGCTAAAACACTTGTGGGACAATGCATTGTAACGTGGGGAGGTTTTTGATGTCTTTACATGGGAGCAGGGGAGCATGGGCTAGGGGAGAAGTGCCCCTATCAACAGCCCTCAGAGCAGGGTAAAATGCAAAGGGACTCCACTAGCAGATGCTGGCAAGCAGAGAGGAGGATGAGGGGCTCCAGGCATCTGGAGAGCCTGGTGCTGGCCATGCTGATGTTTCCAGTTGAATTCTCCTCTGTTGCTGTGCCCTGCCCCACTGCCTGCCAGCGAGAGGGCTTTGCTTGCTGGGAACCTGTGGTTATTTGCACATGGCTCGGGAAGAGCTTTCACATGGTCCCTGGTTGGGCTTTCCCTATAATAAAATCATTTTGCTGTTCTGGAAAGAGACTCTTGTGCGAGCAAGGATTAAGGTGTATTTCAGAGTGTTTGCCTCATGGTCCGTGGCATGAAGGGAGGGACAAGGGAAAGGTGCTGTGTCTTATTTAGAGGCTCAGTAGTTGAAATGTCTTGTGTGGGCCCAGGAGAGCAGGGATTTCTGCAGACCTCAAGAGCTACAGACCTCTGCAGGTTGCTGGAGCTAGAAAATGGGGCTGAGGAAGAGGAACCCTCAGGTAGGCTTGGGGGTCTTGCAGTCTCCTTGTCATCTCAGAGGCAGAGGGAGTGATGTACCAGTGAGCATCTGAGACTGTGCTTGGACACCAGTGTAGGATCCAGCACCATCCTTTCAGCTGTGGATAAACATATTTCCTTGCTATGCATGAGGCCCGGGGTCTCCAGCAGCTGTGGAGATGCAGGGGGCCAGAAGCAGTGTTTAAGAGCTAAGGGAGATGCACTAGGAAATCATTAGCCATGCAAACAGCATCCCTGTGTGCTGCAAACGAGGGGTTTATGAAGTTTGTGCTGAGCCCTTGGAGATCTCTTGAGCAAGAGCGGTCTGCGTGCCCCGCAGAGCTATTATTGGAAGGGGTGGCTTCGCTGCCTATCATCCGGCTTTGCTGAGTTAGCTCCGTGGAATGTTGCCAGACTCAAAGTATCTTTTCCTTGGCCATTGCCAACCCACCTACTTGGAGTGGGTGATGACTGGTTCGTTCCACAGCTCAGCTGGAAAAAGCGAGTGTCCCTGTGGGAGGGTGGGAAGAGGGAGCGTTGCAGGGTGGCATCTCCCGAGGGAAGAAGTGGGTTGCTCGGGAGACATGTTCAGTATCCCACTGCCATCTCAAGAGGCTCCTGCTTGGCTCCTGCAAGTGCCCTTGGCTGTGTATTGGGTTGGGCCATTGCTGCCTGTTGGCTTGGTCAACACCCCCCCTCCAAGGTGCAGAGGGAGCTGTGTGCAATGGCAGAGCCCCTCTGCCTTCACTCTTGGGGTGTGTGGGGAGATGTAGTTCCCCTCTTGGCTCCCAGTGCTTGCTTACCATGCTCCTGATGTGGGTGGGAAGCATCCTTTGCACTTGGCACGGGATCTGTGCATCCCTGTGGAAACACGCTCCTTGAGGGTTGCTCCCTGGGGCTCTGACAGCAACCATGCTGGCAATGCCTGCTGCTGCCAGCCCCCCTGCTGCCACTCCAGCCGTGGATTCCCCTCTGTGCCGTTGCTAACATAAATCCCCAAGTCCCTTCTGTGTCAGACATGAAGAGGTTGCTTTGCGATGAATTAGGTTGTTAGGTTTTCTTCAACAAAAAAAGCATCCCTTCAGCCCTAGAACTGCTGCTCAAAGGGCAGGAGTGTGAAGGATGTAGAAGGTGCTTGCGGGGAGAGAGGAGATATCAAAAGGAGGCGAAGGATGCTCAGATGATGGCCGACATAAACAGGAATGATAGGAAAGACCTAAGGAAAGAGAAAAGAGCCGCAGCACAGGCACCCAGCTTTGTGGGCAAAGGCCTTAAATCTGCTTGGCAAGTGCCCAGGATGCAGGAGGGGAGGATTGCCCCTAACAGTGAGCATCCCTCCTCCTGTGCTGGCAGCCCTGCTGCTGCTGAGGCTGAGGGGGAGTTTGCACATGAGCTGTACTGCACTGGGACAGGAGGAAAGGGAAGCTGGGGAGGAACCAGGAGTCCGATTCCCTCTGGGAGGGAAGCATCACTGCAGGTCAAGGATTAAATCCATTACGGAGAAGCACTTGGGGGAAAGCCCTGGGCACGATGCATGTGGAGGCTGATGCATTAAAACTGCTTCCTGTGGAGATCTCTTCCCGCTCGGGAGGCAGGGAGAGGGCTCGGGCACAAAACCACCACCCGGAGCTGCCTCCAGCACTAATGGCTTTACATTTGCCAGCAAGCTGCGAGCAGCCTGGTCCCAGCCTGGCACTGGTGGGTGAAAGAAGCCCTTCAAACTCCATCCCTTCCGAGCCAGGGCTGAGTGCTGGAGGCAGCGGAGACCATTCCCTTTGTCCTATGGGTTCCGGAGGCTGCTGTTATCAAACCCAGCGTTTGTTCCAACCATTTCTTCTTGTGTTGGGCAAGGACAAAATCCATTTAGTCAGAGAGGTCCCAGCCAGCTCTAATCATGACAGAGATCTGGGTTCCCTGGAAGGTCGCATTCCCTTGCTGCACCCGGCTGTATGAGCTGCCTGCACATGCTGGTATGGCTAGGTGTAGGCAGGCGTTTTCTTTCTAGGTGTTGCCTAACAACAGGATGAGAAGAGCCTCCCAAAGGTTCCCAAATGAGCAGACTTTTCCCAGCAGGTGCTGGAGGTGAAGCAATCGGCCATTTCTGATTTGCTTTGGAAAACATGGAGTTTCACTCTGCTTGTGTTTTTTCCTGTTCTTCCCTTCCATCTTGCATCCCCACACATTTCCTTTTATTCCCCCCTCCCCTCTTCCTCCTCCTTTTCATGAGCTATTTTCAAATGCCAGGAAGGGCGAGATCTGAGGGGAGGAGGAGTAACTGAAAGAACAACAACAAAAAAAAGGGTGGTGAAATTATTTCACACATTGACGGAGGAAAAAGAAAGTGTGGGTGTAGGGAAAGAGAACAGCTCCAATTCCCACAGGATGAAAACCAGCTTCATTCATCCCTCCATGCAATCCTATCAGGTAGAAAGGTTTGGTTACATTTACCACTGGTCCCTCTTGCTTTGCCTTCCTGACCTGGCACAGGTTTGGTGTCAGGGCTTTGGTACCAAGGGAGCCAGGGCAGGAGGATGCTGAGTGGGGAGAAAGGGAAGGATGAACTTCTGGAGAACCTGGCTTTGGATAAAGCCAACCTTTTACCCAGCTTGGCCCTGGGAAGGGTTAGGGGAGACGTTAATAGTGCCAGCTTCACAGGAAGCGTCTCTTCACACAAGGACAGTATGTTGGATGATTTCCCATGTTTAATAAATAGGATTAAGCCCAGCAACAACAGTGCTCACTGAGAACTAGGAGTTCAGCTCCCAATAAACTCTTTAGTTGGCAAAATCTTCTTATGCTCAATTGTTTTCTCATTTAGCTGGGAAAAACTGGAAGTAGCTGGTTTGGCTCGATCCAAACCAATCTTGAAATGTGATTTGCTTGGGTCACTGGCCACACTGACAACTCTTGCAGCCACTGGAAAAGGGAAGGAATAACCCAAATCCCAAAGGCAGCTTTTCTGAGCCGCTCACTGCTGTGATGCTGAAGACAATGCTGGATGCTCTGGCTGACCCACACTGAAGACCTGTCTCCTTCACACTGTTGCCTTTGGTGAGCTTTGGAGAAAACCCTTGCTGGGAGGAGACTGGAACCCAGCAGCAGCATTCCCCTCCTGTCAACCCATGGGTGAAGCCGGGTGCTTGCAGCAGGCTGGCATTTCACACCTTGGCGAGGGTGACATTTTCCTTGCTGCATTTCCACGTTGGGAAGCTGGCATTTCACCCCAAGAGGAAGCTGGTATTTGTGAGGCAGGGCACTGGCATTTCATTCATTGTTACCATCCAGTGATTCAGACAAGGTCTCTTAGCCAGAAAGGTCAGCTGGGGCTCTGCTGTTCTTTGCTGCTTTTCTTTCCTTTCTTCTTTTCCCCCTCAGGGAAAGAGGGAAAAACAAAGCCAAGCCATGCACCAGAACCACTGATTGCCATTTTTCTCACCTTGAAAATGAATGTTTGCTATGCTACATAAAAGCTAAGGCTTTCCATAGGCTATCTTGCAAGACTGTCTTTTGTTAAGGTCATTATTTTGCTTGGAGCTCCAAAGGTGCAGCCCAGAGCCTGGTACTTGTGCCACTACAGCATGGGTTGCACCAGCGCTCGCCCTGGTGCTCACCATTGCTCCAGTAACCCTACATCAACCCCTTTCTTGGGCTGAAGAGCTGACCTGAAGCCCAGATTAACCTTAATATGTTTCAAGGAGCCCAGACCTGCATCTTTTCTGGCCAAACACCAGGTTTTGCCCCCAGAGTTGCCCTGGGGCAGGTGATTTTCCATTGCCCATTCCCACATGGGCAAGGGATGAGGAGCAGAAAGGGGAAAGCAAGTGCAGGTCCCTGCTGTGACTATGGGGCTCTTGTTGGACTGGGGCAATGTAGACACTGCCAGGGCCTGGGGAACGTATATAAAATCAATGAGAAGCTCTTAAATTGTGCCTGAACCTTGCAGAGAACAGCATGAGGAGTGCTGGCTGCAGAGATGTATTTGCTGCCACTCCGCGGGCTGTGGTACATTCATTAAGTATCTTAAAGATATATACACCCCCCAGTTCACCTCCTGAGAGAGCCGGGGAATTTATATCCCCTCAACCATGCCATCAGTCACCAGTGACAGCACCACTGTGGCACTGCACAGTCAGAGAGGCACAGGCCTTGGGGAGGGGACTGCCTTGGACCCCTGTGCACTGGTTGGGAAAAGGGGACCCCATTCCCTGCTCTTGGGATGGAGGGTGTCTTGCACCAGGAGTAGCTTGATGCACCCTAATGAGCTGTTCAGGACCCTGCAGCCGGGTTCTGCATCCCTTTGCTGTCCAGCACCAAGCGCATCCATCTCTAATCCGGTGGTCAATGGTTCCTCCTCTGCCATGCGGACCTGGTCCCCCCCTTGGCATGCTGCTTCTGCTCCCAGCCCTGCTTTGGGATGCTGGGAGCTGTCCAGCTCCACCCTGTGCATGTAAATGTGAGAGCCCAAAGCCTTTGTAGGGAAACTGTGCTGTGCCTGACTGGATGGTTGTAGCCGTTACTGGAGCAGACAGACATTGAGCAGGATGAATCCAGCGACCCACTCAATGTTTTGAGCTGCTTGGCTTTTCCTCCCTCCTCCGCCTGCTCTGTCAGTGATGCTTTGGGCTGGGAAGATGTGATGGGGCCATTTAGCAGGAGAAAAGCCCATCTAGGAGGAGCTGGGTGACCCTCCTGCCCTGCCAGCCCTGCCCAGACCCCATGGCCTCCCCTTTCCTTCCCATGCTGACGTCTCCCTCTCTGGTGCCTTCTGCTGTCAGCCAAGGTGCACATCAGTTGATGTAGAAACCTGGGTTTTACTTCTTCATCTAATTTCTTCTGATTTCTTCTTTCCCCTATAGCAGCTGGGAACCCACATTATCCCGTAAGAGCAGGAGAAAGACTTGTCAACCTTTCTTACACTCTCCTTGAGATGAAAATAAGTTCCTGAACCCCTTATAGTGCTTTATTTTCTGCTGCTTCTGCTACTCGGAGTGTAATTTGACTGACTAAAGGATCTTGAAGCTAAGAAAAGAGGAAAGATAAAGTAGAGCAATAATAATAATGACAAAACCTGGTCCCCAGAGGCTGTAAGGGCCTGGAGGCTCAGAGCCTGGCACCAGGGTAGGTGTGAGCCTGGCTTTTGTTCCCCAGCTCTGGAGGCTGGTGCTGGGAGTGGGGACATCGGCTCTGCAGAAATGGGATGCTTTTCAGGAGAAGAAGGGTATTGTGTCCCCTGTGATATGGAAATGAGTGGGGAGGGAAGGGCAAGGAGAGAGGATTTCTGATGGTAATGAGGCTTTTCTTGCCTTGCCTCCATCCTTCCCTTTCAAACGGAGGATGGGGTTTCAAGGGCTGTTGTATTCTTCTTGTTTCTGGTGTTTTTTTTCTAACCCTGCCTGTTGTGGGTTATCTTTAAGATAAAAGATGGGAGTTGCAATGAAGGGGAATTTGGGGAGGGCTGGGAGATGCTGCAGGGGTTATGGAGCTGGGGAGGATGCTATGACCTCTCATAGGTTGGATGGGCTTGGGAATGTTTTTCCTCTCCCATCCCACAAGCCTCAGCATTGCTGGAGGTGGATGTGACCTGCTAAGCTGGAGCAAAGGCTGGTGATGAGGGCTGGTGCCATCCCCAGGCACCTTGTCCCAGCTCTGCTGTCTCCCTCCACAGCCCCTTCACTGCTGGTGTCCACAGGCTCCTATGGGGACACCCAGGACTCTTGGATGTTGCTTGTGAGCAACTTTATAGCACCTCCTTTGGAGGAACAGCCTCTCCTCCCCTTGAGATAGCTGAAGACAGAGTATTCCTCCAGCTCCTAACTTAGTGACTGCAATAGTACTTTAAATGCCCAACAATTGTACCTTATTTCTTGTCTGAGCTTGTCTAGATTCAGCCTCCAGCCACTAACTCTGCGGGCATTTATCTGTTGCTTTGAGGGATGCTCTGCTATTCCAAAGCTCTTCCTCACGTAGGAAGCTGCACTGCTTGATGGAAAGGGCTGGGCACAAATTTCCTGTGCAAACAGTTTCTAGTGGAAAACTGTCATGTAAAACCTGTGCTCTGTGTGAGAGGTGAACTTCCTCCTCTGAACAGCCAGTGCTGCCAGCACTTAGCTCCTGCGGGAGCAAGGTGAGGAGCCGATGACTCAAGGGGAGGTGACACTGCTTGAGCAGAAGATGCTTCCCAGGCAGTTGCGGGGTTGCTGCTGCTCACCATGTGCTCCATTGTCAGTGCTTCTCACTCGTTGTTGATGTGCAGAACTTCACATGAGCCTCCCAGGGCAGCTCCCATGGGACAGGAGCTGCTTTCCCCTCCTTCCCCTGCTGCCCTGCAGCACAGGACCACTGCAATATGGCCCATTTCAGAAAGTGCTGATTCAAACCCCAGTGCTGCTGTGCCGGGCTCTGCGGGTCAGAAGGCCTTGCAGGTCTAATCTGCCTGGACCTGGAAGAGATGCCTCATGGCGAGCTTTGCTGGTGTTTGTTCCAGAGCTGCTTTATTTAGCCAGGGCCATGGAACCGTGCTGGTGGTTGCCCCCTCCATCCTGCCCAGCAGACATTGCTGCTCACATGTTTGATTTTACCCTTCCTAATGTTATAAGAAGTGACAGTAAATCCATCCCGTACGCACAGGACCGTGTGGGGTGTTTAAACAATCTTTCACATCCAGATGTGAATAGCTTTGGGGTGTCTCCTGACAATGTGGGTTGGTGCTGGATATATTACACCGTAAAAGTTAATGTTTGGAGTCTGACATTCAATCCACAAGAGCAAGTGAGCGGCTGGCAATGTGCTCCGCTGCATGGGGCAGCCCCATCACCCATGGGTGCTGGGACGGCGTCTGAGAGGTGCTGGGGATGTCTCCCATCAGACCTCCTTGCAGACACCACTGTTAAAGGGATGTCATATGCAGCCAAGAGTACCCATACAGCTTGTCTCCACCTCCAGAAAGCCCATTAGCCTGGGAGGAGCAGGAGGGAGAGTGAAGGGACATGGCAGAGGAAGATAAGGCCAGGGAGTGGAGGATTTGTGGGAGTTAATGGGCAGTGAATTGGCTTTATGCCCCGGCAGGTTCCCATTTCCCTGGCACTGTGCTGGCTCATCCGCATCCCAGTGCAGGCAGGGAGCATCTCCTCGAGCATCCCAGCCTGCCACGGCTGGACCACTGGCTGCCACGAGCCCTTGAGCACAGGGAGCTGAGGTTTGCAGCTCTGCTGTGCTGCCCTGGGACCTCTGGCACATGGTGGTGGCAAAAGCAGAGGTAAACGAGGTTATTTCAGTGCTGTCCCACTGGTAATACTGAGGGAGATGCTTTGGTTTAAATCAAACCTGGATCAAAGCGGAGATGGCTCCTCTGCTGGTTGGGGATATGTCTGAGCTCATAACATGAGGACAGCGTTTACTACTTAAAGTCATCTCCTTGCTCTGCTTCGGTCATCTGTGCTCGCAGGACAACTCAGTGTCTGCTCTGCTTCATATTGCATTGGTTTGGAGGAGCTGGATCTCGCTGTGCCTTCTCCTCTGGGCAGGAGCGGTGGCCAGGCTTGGGCCATGCCCTCTGAAGGATGCTGGCTCTATAGGAGGGTTGTTTTTGAGGCTTTCTTGGGCACGAGGGCTGCAAAGCAGTGGTTTACTGCTGTGCCTGTTGGCATTGGGGCAGGGTGTCCCCGCATCGCCTCACACTGCATAGCTGGGACTTCCCTGTGGGAAGCTGGGATGCGCTGGGGACTTGCAGTAGCATTGTGGCTTTCTTCTCATAGGGCACTTAGAGGCCATCGCCTCAGCCAATGCAGGTATTTTCCAGTGCTTTTATGAGCTCTCCAGCTCAGAGGTAACAGCTCTTCTCCCTGTGCTTGGAGAGCACTCTCAGCAGCAGCATCGTGACCGCTTAAGTCCTTCACCATGGCCACTGTATCCCCAGCACGCTGCACCAGAGAGGGCTCAGGGCTCCGGGCTCCAGCAGGCTGAGAACATAACAACAATGCTTAGAATAGGGTCAGGAGCATCCTGGATGGTGGCACACTGGGGCGAGGGGTGAACAGCCTGGGAGAGCTCCCCAGCAGCAAGGGGACATGGTGGGATGGTCACCTGCAGGCCAGACCCTGCTCCTGCAAGTCCTTTTCCTTGCTCGTATTCCCTTGCATGGGCTGGGATGAATGAAGCAGACTTTGCAGCCCCAAATCCTTTAATCTCCAATATCCTTAACAGTATTAGCCAGACTACAGGAGTCATACACACAGTAATTGCACCCAGCAGAGGACACGCTCAGAATTTCACACTGGAAGGAAACGTATTCATTTTCTCCTGTCTCCCACCCATCTATGCAGAAGTACATGGGAGTCATGATAAGGATACATTAAACACACCAAGGAATGTCACAGCATGCTCTCCTGGCTATTAACCTGGGCAGGCTTGCAGGAACTGCTTGGGGTGAGATCTGTTGAATGGGGGGTTTAACACTGGTGCAGATATTCACTTTTCACCTATTTATGTATCCTGAAGAAGCAGGGCAGTGCTGGGCACCAGCACAGGGATAGAGCTGTGAGGTGCCCCTTTGGGTCTAATTGTCCCAACCTCCAACA
This sequence comes from Neopsephotus bourkii, assembly GCF_033783945.1. NCBI lineage: Eukaryota > Metazoa > Chordata > Aves > Psittaciformes > Psittacidae > Neopsephotus > Neopsephotus bourkii. The sequence continues at coordinate 10,092,616 of NW_026900826.1, read as the reverse complement.
AACCACCATGGTCCTTTGTGTGTGAAATGGGTCATGGATATTGATGCTGCCCAGGGACCTGCCTTGGCCCCGAGCAAACACAACTTATTGTGGGTTGTGGCTGATGTAAAGCATCCCCTGGAGGACCTGGTGATGTTGTTAAAGAAGCTTCTTCATCTTAAGTATCCCACAGCAGAGTCTCAGGCTTTAAGTCAAATAAGGTGGTTTATGTGAATGGTACAGCAGCAGAAACAGCTTGAGCTGGTGCTAAGTAAGTTAGGCTAAGCGATTAATATCCTTTATTTCCTTCCCACGTGAGGAGCCAGATCCTCATCTTTACAGCTGGGTGTTTGCACGCCCCATGCCCAAAGCTGCTCCTGTTTGCAGAGCTGATAACTGATGGGGAGAGGGCTGTATTGTCTGAGGAATACTTATGCAAACGAGCACAATGGCTTAATAGGAACACCTGGAGAAATCTCCAAAGAAAGCACCGTAAATTCCCCTTTCCTTGGATTTATGAGCAGGTTTTTCACAGATATTGATGGTTTCCCAGGCGCGTTGTTGTGAGTCCTCAGCACAGATTTGCAGGGCGTGCTCCAGGAGCTGATGAGGCACTGGGAGAGGGGAAGGGTGATGGGGCAGCCCTGTGTTCACCCTGGGCCTATGGCCAATCCACTGAAGCACATCTCTCCCTCTCCTCCTTTCCAGGTTCCTCGCCTCACCAGCAGGTCCTTGCAAGATTTCAGCTCTGGTAAGTGCAATAGCGTTTCCTTCTCGGTCAGAGCGTGCTGGGGCTAGAGCATTGTGTGGGGCTGGAGGAGCAGTGGGGCTGGGCACCATCACTAAGCATGGAAGAGCCCAAGGTGGGCTGAGGAGCTAGCTCTTGGCACAAACAGAGGCCCTTGTGCTAGTGCAGATATTTCCCTGCCATGTGAAAGTTGGCTGAGATACTTTTATCACTGGTTTTCCATAATCCGCAAAGGGAAAGTGAGGGAGCATCTTCATAGAGCCATAGAATCCCAGACTGGTTTGGGTTGAAGGGACCTTAAAGCTCACCCAGTTCCAACCCCTGCCACGGGCAGGGACCCCTTCCACTGGAGCAGCTTGCTCCAAGCCCCTGTGTCCAACCTGGCCTTGAGCACTGCCAGGGATGGGGCAGCCACAGCTTCTCTGGGCACCCTGTGCCAGCGCCTCAGCACCCTCATAGATAAGGCAATGAGATATTCTTTCTAATGTCTAATCTAAATCTTTCAGCCTAAAGCCGTTCCCCCTTGTCCTATCACTCCATGCCCTTGTAAAAAGTCTCTCTGGATCTTTATTGTCAGCTCGTAAACTTTGATGGATTGGAGCCAAAAACTTCAGTTGAGTAATTGGCCTGATGACTGCAATAAAACCTTGAGAGGGCTCTGTCACCACAGCAGCTCTGGGTGGGATTTGGGGGACCTTTGGAAGGGTAAGAGGGTGAAGCAATGGGTGGGAGGAGAGCAAAACCTCCCAGGGGACCTCTGCAGAGGAGCCAGGCTTAGAGGAGCATTTAGGACCTGAAAGAAATGTGAAAACCAGAGGTTGCAGTCCTTTACTGTGAGCAAGCATCATCACCTCTGACCTTTACAGTGATGGACTCCTCTCAGGCCACCCACTCTGCCAGCAGCCACACTGCTTGCCTTCTCAAGCATGAAGTTTCCCCTTCCTCATGCTGGAGTGCCCGTGCCATTCCGTGTTTGACGTTTTCACACTTGCAAAGTCCCTGTGGGTTTTCTAACCATACACTTAATGCAGCAGAAAGGGCCCTGCTGCAGTGCTGGGATGAATTAGCAGGACTGGCTGGCAAGCAGCAGGGCTGCACTGTGTTGTGTTGTATTTGCCTTTGCCCTCTGGATGTTTTTCCTCTTCAGAAACATGTATTTATCAGAAGAGCAGCTTCTACATTTGACACTACCTGTTGGAGTGATAATTGAGTCCCACCAAAGGTGTGGACACTGTCCGTATGCCCAAGGCTCTGCTGTCCTTGTCCCAGGTTGCATGGTGCCGTTGAACCTCAGAGTGTCTCTTTTCCTTAACAGAAAATGGTTTGCTAGCTGGGGCTTAAATACGTCAAAGGGAGGAGTAATTATGGTGGTCTCAGAGGTTTGGGTGCTGCTGGTGTGACATTGCTCTAGGACAAAGCTGCTTTGGGATGGGGACAACCCTGCCCAGGGCATATCTGACCATGGCAAGGGGCAAACGATGGCAAACAAATGACTGCAACAATGGTTGCTTCTTGCCATCCTTGACCACATATGGTTTTCCCAGTCCATCCCCATGGTTTCCCAGCTGTGTTGTTTGGTGGCTCCCTGGGCTGTTGTCCGTGTTAGAGTGTTGGGATGCAAACTGCTGCGCCAGCTCTGTGTCACAAATGGTTGTAAATCCTGGTTGCTGCAGGACTGATGTCCTCTCCTGCTGCTCTCTCCTGTGCACCAGCACATTAGGCTGTCTTGGCCTGCAGTGCAAGCAGCGTCCCTGCCTTGGGAGCTGCTCCAGAGCTCTGCAAGCAGCAGATCAGTGGTTGAGGAACTGACCAAATGACTTTCCCATGTCAGGGCTGTGTTACACGGGGAAAATACAGCTCTGCTTTCCCAGGCAATTCCAGGCAGGACGGGACCTGCTTGTCCCCAGAAAAGGGGTGATGGAAAATGGCCTGGAGGAGGGGGAGAGGGGGAAGAAGGGGGTTGGTGGTGGAACTGCCTCTACTGAAGCATGGTAATTGGCTCATGGCTGCTTCTCGCTGATCTTCTTACACCCCTCCCATTGCACATCTCTCCCCAGCCGTGGCCATGTGTGTTAGCAGAGATAAAAGCTGTCTTCCCACATGGGGCTCTTCTCCCCCAGCATCCTTAATCGTGAGCCAATGTGGCAAACAGCCTTGCAGGGAGATGCCCTGGGCTCGGCTCCTTGCTCTCCCTCCCTGCCTTTTGCTTCTGCTCCTGCTTTCCCCAGCACCTCGGGGCTCCCCACAGCCCATCACGTGCCTCTGATAAATGAGCTTCATCTGCACCCAAAATTAATCACATTGTCATGCCGGCAGAGGAGGAGGCAGCTGCGCCGAAATGCCTCCATCTCCGGCTAATTTATCACAGCGGCTGGATGCAGTGCTGCTCCGCAGCTCCCACCGCATGGGGACATGCTCCAGAGAGGCGGCTGGTGCCGGGAGCTGGGATGGCTGGGAGCGAACACGTCAGGAGGATGTCTTCTCCTCCTTCCCGGAGCTCAGCTGCTCACTTTCAACCAGGAGGACCTGGCAGGAGGTTGCTCGCTGCTGGGTGATGCTGCTGGTGACAGCCTGGCTCCTCAGAGCCACCTTGGACCTGGGAGCTGGACGATGCTCAGCACCCTGGAGTGGGAGCCTACTGGGGAAAACAGATGTGAAGAGATTATTCCAGGACTTCCAAAACCAAGGTGTTCGAGGATGGTGGAAGCGGGATGTACTTGGCCAGGCTGACGTCTCCTCTATGTTTGATCACTACAGTGCTGCCTGACAGAAGCAGAGAATTCACTGGCTGCGTGCGCACAGTGGGCTGGTGTCAAGGCACAGGACCCGCTCAGGTGCCAGATCCTGCTACAAGACATTTGGGATGGGAGTTGGTTGCGGTGTTCACTGCTGGTGTTGCAGAGGGATGCACACCTTTTGGGGATCCACATCACCCTTCTTGCTCGTTGCCTCTCCATCGCAGTGTGAGTTTGGCTGGGCAGACCCTCTTTTCCTCAGGCCATCCCTAGGACAGGCATGGGTTTCTCCAGTATATTCACTCTCGCTTGTCTTGTGGCAATTAATTACTGATTCCAGACCAGATTTGGCTCTGGAGTGCTTGTTAACTGATTGGATGCCTTCCAGCAGTCTCTCCACGATGGGAAAGTCACGCGTTCCTTGTCAGCTCCCTGATTGCTTTGTCCCGCTGCAGTCAATGGGAGCACCTTGGAAGAGTTCTCCTGGAGCTGCTGGCAACATGGGATGCAGAACAACAGGCAGCAAAGCAAAGCACCGTGGAGATGCTTCTTACTGCTGCTGCGCTTCAGTGGGCTCCGAGCCAGTGGAAGAGGCTGCAAACCTGCTCTGCCCGCTGGTCCGTGAGGGTTTCACAAGCGCTCTCTTTGCAGACGTTGTCAGATGTGGTTTTTTAACTTGTGGCCCAGCAGAAATGCAGGGAAACCGCTGCACTTTGTGACCTGAGGCTCTGCGCTGCCCACGTGTTGCTGTCGTGGGGAGAACTGGTCCCATGTCTTTAGAGAGAAGAGGTTTTCATCAATAAAAATTGAGCTGCTGGTGCTCCCAGCAGCTCACCCAGAGAAACAGCGAATTGCTTTTGTTAAAGCCTTAAATCTTAACTCGTAAGGACATGGGCTCCTTTGCACCAGCAGTAAGCTGGCTTTTGGATAAACACAGTGTTTTGGGGAAGGGGTGTTCTGGGTATCCTTCCAACATGTGCTTTTGATAGCCCCATGGGGTCTCTGCCCAACAGGCACCAGGCAGCTGAGCAAGAGGGGGCAGAAAGCTTTTCCTCCCTCCTCCTCCCATGCTTTAGAGTGGTGCTGGGAGCTGTGCTTGTGCCTGTTTCGGAGCTCTTGGGGTGTGTGCATGGTTGTGAGCAGGAGGCACGTGTGACCTGATCTGTTCCTGGGCTGCTGCTGGTGCTGGGACAGGGCAGGACCTGCTGCCATTGCCTGGCATTTGCCATCCCCTTGGCTGAGAGGGAGCCTGGCTACCACTCAGGGAGCACAGAGGATGCTCCAGGGATGACACTGAGCCACCTGAGCAAAGGGAAGCACTTGTCTGCCCCCAGAATCAGCTTTTCCAGTCTCCAGACACTGCCAGAGCTTGGGAAAAGCCAATAGGAGCTCTTTTGAAGTGCTTTCCCATGCTCTGCAGTGATTGCTACGGAGGTGCCCAGGCCTTTTAGGACTCAGAGTTCAGTTTCTGGAAGGACCTGCTCCTTAGAAATTCAGATGAACTGTCTCTGCAGATCCCCATGTACCAGCACCAGGGCAACGCTCAGGACTGGAGCTGACACCAGCAAATTTCCCACTTGCCGTTTCCTAGGTGCAGTAACTGTGCCACAAATGGCATCAGACTAAACTATGCATTAACAGCCCTGTTTTCTGATCCTTCAGTCATTTGTCAGTGCCAAGAGCCTGGAAGGGTTTCCTTGGGTGTAGTCTGGCCCCACGGTAATAAATTGGGGTGGCAGCGGAGGCTGCGGATGGGCAGGGAGTGCCAGAGGAGCAGGGGATGCCACCGCATCCCTATCAGCACTGGGAGATGGTGCTGAGCCATTCCCCACCAGGCTTTGCAAAACAGCTCCGGGGCAGGTTTGTGGCATCTCCTGTCCCTCTGTCTCCCGTAGGATCCATGTGGATACCATGGATTTTAGTGGCATCGCGATGATGTTGTGGAGAGGGCTGTGCTGTGACGTGCTCTGGAGCTCTGCCTCTCAGGCTTGGGCACGGTTTGTGTTTCCTCGAGGCTCTGTGCTTTTGGGCAGAGCTGGAAACAGCAGCCTCCCCGGGGGGCCGGTCCTGGCACACTCCAGAGCCAGCTCAAGGGAGCTGGCATAACCTGATACGACTCTGCAGAGCCTGCTTTCTAGTCCCTGTAATTAAACACCCAGCTGTTGAGATCTTTTATGTGTATTCAGATTGAAACTTGGCAGGCTTGCAGTGGCAGGGAGCTGGATTCGGTGACCAGGAAGATCTATTGTGCTGTTAAAGCAAACTCCATTATACCCTGTCCAGGATGGGCAGAGATCTGAGGGGCACAGAGTTGCTTTTATGGGCTGATGAGATTGTGTAGGAAAATGTGCTGTGTTGCTGCTGATGCACAGCCCATGGGCAGGAGTGAGTAGGGGCTTCCTTAGGGGTGAGGCCTCCAGAAGCCAAAAGGAGACCCCAGAGCCCCTAAGGGCCATGTGTGAGGCTGTGGTCTCAGAGGGAGAAAAGGGCTCATTCACTGGAGACCTTCCAGGCAGTGCCTGAGCTGAGCTTAAGTCCAACCACCTCATCCCACAGGAGCTGGCAGGAGATGGCTGAACCATCCACTCTTCTCTGAACCAAACCCCTAAACTCGAGGTTTGTCCATCAGAAGCAATAATGCACCAAGAAGTAAATATCACTTAGAGGGTTTATGGGAGACATGCTTCACTGGTCTCCTTTTTAATCAACCCCCACTTTCCCCAGTGGGGACCATCAGGCTGTGGCCATAAAGAATGTCCCCCTGCATCATGGAGCCACACGCGTGCACGTGCACACAGCATACTCAGGGATGCAGAGGCAGGGCAGCACAAAAGGCTCCGCTCGCGTGGCTGGAGAGCTGAGGAAAATCGTTATTTTTGCACATATATTTTTATATGGCAATTTCCTGGCTGCATTGAAGGAAAAACCGGAGTTGCACAAGCTGAGGAGTGAGTTCCCGGTACAAAAACCCAGCGTGTGACTTCTTTATGCAGCTGAAGCGCAAACTCACTGTGGCCATGGGCAGACGTGCTTGGGCATGGCTCACGTAGAGGGGAGAGCATCCCATCCTGGTAGGACCCATGAACATGTGATGCCATCAGCTTTCAGGGAGTGCTCAGCTGAGGTTGAGCAAGGGATGAGCTTGGCTTTGAGTGAATCTTCCTTTCCCACCCCGAGTGCTGGGGCAGTGATTTGGGGTCTGGCCCTCCCCAGTGTGGCTGGACAGGGCTCTGTGGCTTGCGGACATTCGTGAGCTCTGACAGTGGAGCCAATGTGATTAAGGGCATTCCTCACCTTCCACTCAGTACTTATTAACATTTCCCTTCTAAGGTGCTCATGAGCACGGCTCCGTCTCTCCGCAGCGATGAGGGATGGCTCCCCAAAGGCTGTGGGTGCTGCCTGGCCGGCCATGGGGCAGCGCAGGGAGAACTGGCACCCATTCCAGCCTTGCTTCCATCAGGGAGTCCTATTTATACCAGGATGGGAGCTCAGGGAGGGCAGCTGCCCTGGTTGAGGGAGGGTGAGGCTGCCTAGCTGGTAGCCTGTGAACAGAGACCTACAAACAGCTTCTCTGTGGTGTCACAACCCCATCCTCTGCACAGGCAGGGAGAGAACCCAGTTTTGGAAGCCTCCTTCCCAGCTCTCTCAATCCAGGGCCACGAGAGATATTTTTATGTGGTCTTGAGACAAACTGGAGCAGGTGTTTCAAAGCCTGCATGCAAATAACCCCTCTGTGTGCCACACACAGAACCCCTCACTCTTGGCTCTGCTGCTTCTTTGCTCTGCTCTGTGCTCTCCTGCTGCTCCATGTCCCTCCTGAGGATGCCTGTAGCAGGCTGCCACCAGCACTGACCCCTGCCCAGCCAAGTGTGCTTGCAGAAGGTGCCTCTAGACCTTCCGTGCTGTATCCCAGATGGACAGTGTTCATGTGGCCTTCCAATTCAGGAAAAAAAAGAATGGAAAAGTAAAAATAGCAGTTTTAAATACAGCATTTCAAGAGAAACATCCAGTGCCACAAAGGGGATGTTTGGGTTGTGTCCCATTGCTCAGCCATGGTCCCTTATGCACTCATGGAGCCCATCTCCAGCCCAAGGCATGTGGAAAATGGCAAATAGGGATGTGGGGTGTTTAGCTGAATTAGAACCAAACTTTGTTGTCTTTTTAGTCACAGAACGACTTTCAGTGTCTTTTAGACACCAAAACATGTCAGCCTATGTCGAACCAAAGCAGAAAAGCATGTTTGATTTTATTTTTCCTGAATATTTTAGGTCTTCCACCAAGGAAAAGTGAATTTCCTATGGAAATTGCATTTCCTGTTTGGAAACAGGTTGTTAACATGCCGATCAGCACTACTGAAGGCTGCTTTTCCAGGAGCTAATACCTGAAGATTGACTGATTTCAATATTTAGCAAGATGCAGCCTCTGATTCAGCTTTTCCCCTGCATCATCAGGGCTTTTGTGCTCTTCCTTTCTCCCGTGTGGATGCTCCGGAGAGCCTGGCTCAGCGGAGCCGAGGAAGGGCTCTCCTCTCTATCTGTTTCCATGAAACCTCCAGGAATTTAATATCTCTGAGATTTCCAGCTGTCACTCACACGCTGTTGAATCTGACTGCTGAGTCGGGGAGTAATGAGCGGAGGCAGACAACACGTGGGGCACGTGGTGCACAAACCTGGTGTTCTTAAGGGAACCATACCAGAAATCATGTAAACCCTCCTAAAAACACTGCTTTTCATGGGTTTTGCCTTGCTCTGGCTGCAGGTAGCTGTTGGTGTGGTCTGCCCTGGGGTGGTGGCACCGGATGGTGCTGTGGACAGGATGGGTGCTCTCACAGACACGGTCCTTCTGCTGTGACACTGTGTCTGTGTTAAAGCCATGGCATGAGCATCTCCAGCAGTGCTGTGTGGTTTCAGGGCAGACCCATCATCTCAGAGCCATCATAAAGGAGATTTTCATGAAAGCACTAATTGTGCTTTTATAGTATACTGATACGTGTTTATTACATTTCAGGGTGAGGTGAGATGTTAGCAAAAGAGTGGAACAGCCATTAACATGCCTGTTAAAGTATTGAATGGTGCTGCCATGAAAATGACCTGGGCTGATTGATGAAGTTGCTGCCTGGCCTTCGTGTCCTGCTCCAGGACGCATTGGTGGGACAGGGATAAAACACCCTATGGCAGGTTTGGAGGTGATGCCTGATCGCTTTGTGCAGCCTGTGTGCCCCATCTGGCTGTTTGCAAGGGGGATATCAGTGCTGGGGGCAAAGGGGAAGCAGGGACATGCCATGGGAGCAGTGGAGCCTGTTACTGCACTGGGAGGAAGCATAAGCGATGCTGCCTGAGGCATGTGGTGCTGCCTCGTGCTGCAGGCAGCAGCAGGCAGGAGGAGGAGGAGGGCTGCTGATGGAGGCTGCAGCTTCTGCCCAAGTCTCTGCTCTCCAGGGTCCAGCTCAGCTATGGGATGCTTGAAGAAATACAGAGCCACACAATTGCTGCTTGTGCCTGCTTTTATCCTCCTTCCCTGCTCCTCTCTGTCTGATGGCGGGCGGCCCAGAGCCAGGCTTTTCATGCTTTTTTGTCTTTTTTAGCAAGAATAAGTCTTTTATCCGTTGACTGTGAGACTGTGCTGGAAACAGAGTCCTACAGATCTTGTGGGGCTTTTTATAGCCACCTTCATCTCCCAGGTTACCTGTCTGAAGCTTGGGTTGTGCCCTGAGTTGGCACCGCTGGCTAGGACAGAGCTTAAACCTGAATGGAGGCATGGATGCAGGGATGGGGACATGGGGGCTTCACCCCTATGGCATGATGCTGTCTCCACTCACCTTGCAGTGAGTGTAATAGGAAAAGGGAAGTGTGTGGATGGGAGAAGGTAGATGTACAGCAAGGAAAACCAGCTCATTTTGCTTAATTATGACTGACTGTGACAGCCTGCATCTTTAGTTTGAAAAGTATCTGTGAGGTGCGGGCTGCTTCTCTCAAACGGGCTAATTATGTTAATTAAAATGCTTTCTTTATAGCAGTTCTGATTAATAAAAACAGTTCCAGTGCTCTCTTTAAACACGCTAACCTTCTGTTGTGCAGGAAAACTGGCTTTTCTCAGCAATTTATGACTTTTAAAAGAGATTACAGCGGGACAGCCTGCTGCTTTCACACAGTAACGCTTCCTCCCCGGGGGAAGAGCAAGGCAGCCCACCACCGCAGCACCCCGCTCCCGGGAACAGACGGGGGAGAGCACTGGGGCAGCAGCGCCGGAGCAGGCAGCAACATGTGCCCGTGTGGGAGCCGCGCATGGGAGGGAGGCGTCGGGGAGCTCGGCGAGAGTGCCAGGGAATAAAAATACCACTTATTCCTCTAATTGCTGTTTATTTCCTCTGCAAAGGATGGGGATAATTAACAAGCTCCCAATTAAGAAAAAAACTACGTGTAGGGGAAAAACAGGTACGGGTGCCAAGAGGGCAGGGTTTGCGCTGGAGCATGGTAGGGGGCGATGGGGTGGTCCCTTCTGCTGACCACACATGGGATGGGGCCCTTCGGGGACTCAAGGACTCTGAGGACCTGAAGCTTTAAGTTGAAACAGGGGAAGTTCAGGTTGGATCTAAGGAAGAAGTTCTTTACTGTGGGGGTGCTGAGGCGCTGGCACAGGGTGCTCAGAAAAGTGGTGCATGCTCCATCCCTGGCAGTGTTCAAGGCCAGGTTGAATAGAGCCTTGGTGACATGGTTTAGTGTAAGGCATCCCTGCCCATGGCAGGGAGTTGGAACTGGATGATCTTAAGGTCCTTCCCAGCCCAAACATTCTATGATTCTTGGACATGGTGGTTCCCAGCTCCTCACCAGAGACCTTTACCAAGGTGATGGTTGTGCTTCCAGAGGTTTTTAAGGTTCAGAGCTTGCGTGACCATTGGTGTTGGGCTGGTTGATGCTTTGTCTCTTGGCTGGTTTGTTGATTCTCAAAGGGGTTTATTTCTTGTGTGTGGAGGTTCAAACCCCCTGAGCATAGTCTGGTGTGGGTTTGGAGAGTGGCTGAGCATCTACCACCCTCCTGCGGAGCAGCGGCTTGGTATCTCTGCAGGTAGCTCTTAAAATACTATAAGCAGGCAGCCTGGTGCATCACCAGTTGCTCACGTAGAGGGTAGAACTGTCACTTGTCCCCAAACACCAGTCCTGCTGCCTTGCAGGCAAATGGGCCAGAGGGGCTCAGAGGAGTTTGTGTCTTGCTGTTGTAGATGAGGAAAGTGAACGCCTGTCCCTGGTTCTGTGAAATACAGCCTGTGAAAGAGATGACGGCATCAGTTCGCCATCAGTCGTGACCCCTGACGGGGTGGCTGGGTGACTTCACCGGGCTCACTTGCAGGGTGAGCTGCTGGTGAGGGAAGAGGGGCTGCACGGAGGCTCCAGGGCCACCACCCACTGACACATCACTGGGAACCAGCCTTACAATGGGCTTTGCATGCCCTAAGGCTGCTCCTGGCACTGCCCTGGGTTTGGAACCTCCCCTGGGCACCCAGCAAGGCTTGGCACAGCTCACTGGGCAGGCTCTGCCAGCCCCATGGGCTTTGATTCCCTGCTTGTCTCCTGTTGTCACCGCTCCTGTGCCTTCCATCCCTCCTGTCTTTCCCAGTCCCGCTCCCCATCTCCTGCCATGTTTGGAGTCTTTTGGGACACCATAAGGATGTTGTATATAGGCCAGCAGGCGAGGGGACCTGGAGGTGATTTCCATGCACAGGCAGCACTGCTCTCCAGCACATTGGCACCCCACAGAGCTCGGCAAGCAGTCATACAGTGAAGCCATCCAGAGCTTTCCTGCAGGTAACCCCCCCAGCTTGGAGGTTACAGCTGCCTCAGTGCACCCCAGCACGACTCCAGCCCCCCCAGCACAGCTCTTTCCCTGCCCCGCAGGCTTGGCTGGGGCTGGCTGCGCTCCACTCTTCCCCTCGCTGCCCCATTTACCTCTGCTATATTTACATGTCTATTTTATGATTTCAATTTTTAATGCTTCTGCTCTTTGAAGATGCTTAATGCTTTGGAGTGGAACATTTTCTTCTGAGTCCTGAGTGCCAATTGAGGACAGACCAATAAATCAACTAATAACTGGAACCTCATTTTCTGCTCCTGTGGCTGCGATTTAACCCTCCTTGTGCTGCCTAGGTTCTCCCAGTGCTTCCCATTATCCCCAGGCAGGACTCTGCTCTGTTGCTGGGCAGGCACTGCCTGTACTGGGTGTAAACAGCACAAGCGTTTGCACGCTGCCTGTGCTGGCTCTCAGCATCCCTTGCCTGGGTGGTGTCAGATCTTTGGTTTCTCGTGCTGGGCTGTATCTCAAGTGATGGTTTCCAGCTCCCACCTTCTATTCTCTGCCATCACCACCAGCCCTAATGCCCCATTGCTGAACGGTCAGCAGGGCTGGAGATCAGCAAGGCTGCCTGCAGAGGGTCTGGCAGGTCACCCAGGCTGTTCCCAATCCCAGTCCCAGGCAGCCCCTCAGCCTGGAACAGCCAAGTGCCAGCTTTATGGCTTTGCGGTGATGCAGAATCCAGGCCCTCTCACTGCGCCCTGCAGGAATGGCATCCACAGAAAGCCTCTTCCCTGCTGCTTGCGCAGATGCTGAGGAGCCCAGCAACCTGTGGCAGACCTGGAGGAATCCCTGAGGAAGGCATCGCATCCCTGTTTCAGTGGCACCTGGAGCAGATGAGCTGCTGGTGCAGGAGAACCGGCACTGAGAGCCTAACTGAAAGTGGCAGATCTTAGGTAAATCCTCTTCCCAGCTACTCACCCCAGCCCATAAGGGCTGAGGGCTTTCCACACCGCTGCCTCTGTTTGTCCAGCTCTGTTTACTGCGGTCAGTCATATCAATACCATCTAATCCTTTAAGGAAGCACCTGCTCTTCCCCCCTTGCTGTGGCATCGAGTGCTGCAGGTTGCTTGCAGGGTGTTATGCTTGAGGATTCAGTGCTACCCCTGCCCTGACGGTATCTCCAGGTACCATCCTGGAGCCAGGCTGCTGGGCTTACCTCGCTGTACTGCCTTTATTGCCTGTTGAATTATGAAAGCACTGCTTGCATCACCTGGCAGATGGCCACGGAGCTGCCTCTCCTCTGCTCTTTAACTTCTGGCTTGGAGGCGTTGCATGCATTAGCCTCTGCTCCTCTACATCTGGAGCCAGGCTGCGTCCGAGGGCTGCGCTAAGCTGGTGTGGCCAGAGCCCTGGGGAAGCCCTGGCTGTGCAGGAAGCAGCCAGCCCTGATCCCCTCCCTGCAGGCTACTGCATCACTGCGCTGCTGTACAGCAGAGCAGCAGGGTGGACCCTGGTCCTTGTCCTGTGATGTCTCTCTGCACCCTGGCATCAGTCTCTGGCTTTGGCACTGCTGCCCTGGAGGGTTGAGCAGTGTTCTGGAGGCTCTGCATCTGCCTAATGATGTGCTGAAGCTTCATTAAATGCTCCCTGAGACAGGCACTTGTCCACTGGTCCCCTTCTGCTGCTGCAGGCACACAGGGCCACATAGTAATGAAACGAGGCCATGGTTATGCTATTTTCCACCTTTTTATTTTAAGTAGGCTCCTTTTCAATATTGGGGTTCTGCTGGGATGGGGGGGCTGGAGCCCCACAAATGCATGTGCATGGCTCTGGGTAGGGGCTGGGGCTGCAGGTGCCTGCTGGCAGCAGGGGACAGGGCACAGCCAGGGTTTGATTCCTGTTTCTGCTGTCAGAAGTGATGTGTCCATAGGGAGCTGTGCTGGTGTTTCGCTCTGAGCAGCTTGATTTTGACAAGCCAGGAGTGCCAGGCCTGGCTGGCAGAGCTTAGGTTGCCCATTGCCATCTCCATCATTCCCAGTGAGTGCTGGGGAGAGGATGGAGAAGTGAACAGGGCCCTTCTCCTTCCAGCCTCGTGCTTTATTGCGCTCCAATGGCCCAAGTTGTGTTTAAACATGATTATAATGGGGTGACATGGTTACAGTTTCCAGACCCATACACAAATGCTTAATAACCCAGGGGAATGCTTTCTGGCTTGTTAATAGGGCAGGAAGGAGCTGTTCTGCCCCTTCCCCTGGTCCTGTGCAGGCTGAGCATGGGGAAGCATCTCAAGGCTTCAGCCTGGTCCTCTCTCTGCTGGGGTCCTGGTAGTGGAGGGGCATCCCCTCCATCCCCTGCCTCCTCAGACAGGCACATCTGTGCCGCCCCCCACCTCTGGAAATGGAGGCAGAGGGTATCAGGGATGAAGTTATCCATTGGAAAACGCCTTTTTTATCAGGCTGTGTTATCAGTGTGTAGCAAGCATTCAGGTGGGAGCCTATCAAAGCAAATCATCCTGGCTTCCATCTGTTGACAGTGTCCAGGAAATTCAAATGTGTCTCTGTGATTTGACGTGTTTTGACTTTTATGTTTTAATTTAATATCCAGGTTATATTTAACGTTTTATGATGGTTTGTGTTGGAGAAATGAAATGCTTTTACCCTGACTGCAGCAAAATGCCTGAATGTTTCCTGGGGAAATGTGAGCGCTTGGGTTTATCCTGAGCCCTGTCCTGGGGGTGGTTTTGATTGACTGAGTTCAGTGCAAAACAGGGAACTTCACACAGACCAGGTACTGCAGTTCCTGACAGATTTGTGGCTTTTTGGTTACATGCACCCTGCAAAGGGACACCTGAGTCCTGGAGCAGGTTTCATAGGATCCCAGCCTGGTTTGTGTTGGAAGGGACCTTAAAGCTCACCCAGTCCCAACCCCTGCCATGGGCAGGGACCCCTTCCCCTAGAGCAGCTTGCTCCAAGCCCCTGTGTCCAACCTGGCCTTGAGCACTGCCAGGGATGGGGCAGCCACAGCTTCTCTGGGCACCCTGTGCCAGCGCCTCAGCACCCTCACAGGGAAGAGCTTCTGCCTAAGAGCTCAGCTCAGTCTCCCCCCGAGCAGGTTCAAGCCATTCCCCTTGGCCTGTCCCTACAGGCCCTTGTCCCAAGCCCCTCTCCAGATTGGCCTGGGATGGAAGTGTCTGGGATGGAGGCCCATGTCCTGTGCTGGTGTGGGGAGGTGGTGGCACATCCCTGCAGGCAGAGCTCAGGGCTGCCGGTGCCTGTTGGCTGCCTGTTGTGTGTGCTCATGCATGCGCATAGGGACAGGGATAAAGCCACTTTCCATGGAAGTGGATAACCCCCCCCTCATGGCAGCTTGTTTGCTGCTAGGATTGCAGGGCTGCCTGGCAGGGCTCCACACCAGAACTTTGCTTGGAAGATGCCACCAGCAATAGCCAAACCCATTTGTACAGTATCAGTTGACAGCACATTCCAGCCTCCAACCCTGTTGAGGGGGGGAAATCATCCCACTGATATATGTGTTTCAACACCAATTATCCAAGCCTCATTTGCTCTAGACTCACAAGACCATGTCCCATGACGTCTATTAATTGCATTAAAAATCTCTCATTATCCTAAATCTCCGGGATGCAGTTGCTCAGGCCCATGTTTCTGGGAGGGCACACATGTGTGACAGCATGGGATGGAGAATGTCCACATCCTCCTACAGGGCACATCCAGCCACCCCTGCAGGCAGGGCCTGAGCCCCTTCAGGTTGTGCTCTCCCAGTCCTCAGCCCCCTATGTATTCATACCTGGGTTGTACCTTATGTGTGATTGGGGCACCGGGCAGGATGTGACCGTGTCAGGGCACACGACATGAGCGATGCTGCCAGGGCTCCGCACCACACGCTGCCAAGCATGAGCCGTTTGCCTCCTCTTTGCCAAATACTTATTGTTCCTGCTTTGAGCTTCTGCAGAGCAGGGTTTGCCAAGGCTCCAACATGAATCATTAATTAATTCCTGGAGGGTTTTTTTTGTGTGTGTGTGTTGTTTTGCTTTGATAATTGAAAACAGGGAGAGGGAGGCACTGTAGGTGCAGGAGAGCAGAGATGCATTAGGGACTGCTTCACCATCCCTGGTCAGGAGGGTGCTGCTGGTGTCCTGCTTGCTCCTTGGGCTGGGTTATAGCTGCTCCAGGTGCTGTCAGCACCCAGACCTCTGCCCTCATCCTGCCTGCTGGGCTCCATGTGAGAAACCTGTGGCTGTGAGCATCCCTCTCCCCTTGTCCTCCTCCTGCACCCTGTGGTATGGTAGAGTCTCCTTCAGCATCCCTGGTGCTGGGGGTGCCCTTTGTCAAGAGCCTTGCTTGACAAGGGACCCCCAAGGTTGAGCAATGGTGGGGAATTGCTTTGCTTCCTTTGGAAATGTCATTCCCTGAGGGAGTCTATGGCAGTGCTGGTGAAAGCTCAGCAAGGCACCAAGAAAAGGCTTGAGAACGAAAAGGCAAGTAAAAAGGACAGAAAGGTCTCATTAAAAAGAAAAACACGCTTTCATCTGCTGGGGCAGCCTTGAGATTGTGGGGAGTGAAGGAGGGCAGTGAGGTCTTGCCTGGAACCTGAAAACCTGGCTTCTCCTCGAATGCCACGTGCTCCAGCCCCTCATCCTCCCAATGTGTCCAGTGTTTCAGTGCCTTGTGGGCCTGGGGAGCCCCAGGTGGGTTGGTCTTATGGTCCATACGGTCTTATGGCCACGGAGGGAGGGCAGAAGCAGCAAGCCCTGTCCCAGTGCCCCACAGCCCAGGGGCAGCAGGAGCAAGCTGTGCTCAGGCCCAGAGCATCCAGGAGCTCTTGCCGTTTCCACTCACTTGCTGGTTTAATAACTTGTTCCTTATTGACATTTTTATTCCGAACACAGGGGAAAATGCCAACATGGTAATTGCAGTGCATGTAAAGCAAGGCACTCTGCCATATCCTCCAGATCATCTCCTTCCCCCTTTCCCCAGCTCATAAGGACCAGGTGGAAACGAGCGGTGGCTTGGCTGGAAGGTGGGATACAGAGACCCATGTGTGCCATGGAGCTGCCACTGATGGATGAGTGGGACATGGGCACCATCCGCTCCTCTGTGGTGACTCGCAGGGCAGCAAGGGCTAGGAATAGCACCAGGTCTAATTGCTCTGCTAACAGCTAGACCCACTGCCTCCAGGAACACTTACATCTGTGGTTTCTAATACCATCAGAAATCCCTCTTGCTCTCATGTTTACCAGCATGCAATCACAACCCCTTGATGTCTGCATAACAGCCTTCCATCTCCTGGTTCCCCGCAAAGAGTGACAGAGCTGTAACAGTCTGGGAAGAGACAAACAAGAAGCAAAAGCCCACTGGGATCCAGGGAGAAATCTGTGTCCTGCAGGATGGAAATCAAAAATAGAAATGCTCTTCCCTCCCTCCACCCGAAAGGACTCGATAAACAGATAATGTAGGGAATTTTGCGAAGCCACCGCAGCCACCTCTTTTTCATGCAGCAAGCCAGAAAATGTTTACTGCATGAGCAGAGCAGAAGCTGTAATGTTGTAAAATGATAGTGCTGGGGAGCCATCTGCTTATTGACTGAAGGCTGGAGCACGGGCTTGCTGCTAGTGTCTTACATGGATGTGTGTGCATGCATACGTGCCAGGGATGCATGCTGAATGCGTACTGATTGCTTATGCCTGGGGCTGTTTGTTCACACCTGGACACACACGAGCATGTGCTGTGATGTGTGTGTAAGGGCAGGATGGGTGCCCGGAGCTCTGAGGCACATCCCGCTCAGCAGAGGCACTGATGTGCCCCCTTGTGCCCTTGCAACCTGCTTGTCTCAGCTTGGCTCTTCCCCTGTTCGTCTTGACGTGGTTTCTCATCAACCAGCCAAGCCCCTGAGCCCTACCTGTCGCTGTCACCTTCTGTGATTTGACTGTTAACAACACTGTGGTTTTCCTAAATTGCGCTGTCACTCATGGCCAGCGAGGGACACCATCACTGGAGCCACAGGTTCCGAGTTTTCCCTGCTCTTTGGAGCAGGGTGTTTGCATGGGTGGGATGCACGGCACCAGGGCTCCCAGGTTAGCTTGGAGTAACCTTGGGGTGCTGCAGGTTACACTGGGATGGGCTGTGGTGGTAGAAAAGGGAAGGTGAACCAAAG
The DNA here is from genome assembly GCF_033783945.1 of Neopsephotus bourkii. Classification (NCBI taxonomy): domain Eukaryota; kingdom Metazoa; phylum Chordata; class Aves; order Psittaciformes; family Psittacidae; genus Neopsephotus; species Neopsephotus bourkii. The sequence goes on along the minus strand of NW_026900826.1, from coordinate 10,075,195 downwards.
GAGCAGATCCATAAGCTCTGGGGCTTTCAGGCTGGCTTTGCAGCAGTGTACAGTGACAGGAGCATTTCACTGGCACAGCACCAGTGTGGGGCACGTTGGAGGGCTCAGCACAGACCTGTCATGGATTTGCATCTGATGAGAGCCGCCTCTTGCTAATGCCTCTGAGCCACATCAGCACACGGTCACCTGCAGTTAAGTGGGGGATTATGCATGTATGAATGGCTGGCATTGAACTCCTAAACCCTCCAAATCAAATCCCGCCCTGCAGAACGGCGGCACCGTTCCTGCTGAGGTCAGGGGGATTTGTGGCTCTTGTAAGAGAGCCAAGGCTGTCTTTCCTTCCCTCGTTGAAGGTCGTGCCACGGTGCCCTCAGCATCTGGCTAATGCAGCTGGTGCCCTTCACCCATACACAGACTCGTGCCTGCTGGGGCCATGCTGAGCCCCTTGTTGGTGTCCCACACAGTGGGAGCAGCAGGATCTCTGCACCCATCAGCACAGCAGCCTGCCTGCAAGAAACCAGCCTGTATGTCTCGGATGCAGTGTCTTTGTGGCACTGCATGCCTTTGTTTTGATGTTAGGAGTGGTGAAATAACACTCTTGGGACAGAAGCAGAATTATGATATTGCCCTTTGGAATTATTTCACAGTCAATGTAGCTTTCCTGTTCTCTCGGTGGTATTTTACCCAGACATTGCTCAAAGGATCACTGTCTTCTATTAATCCATTCCTGTTGATGCACCAAATAAAATGCTATATTGCCCCTAGCACTCCTGCTGTCCATTTTGTTTCCAAGGAGCAAGCTGCCACCGTTCACGGCGTTGGTCTGCTGCTGTGAATGATGATCGGCTATTGCAGAACAGGAACGGGGTACAGATTCATTCACTCTTCTGCTCTCTCACAAGCTGCTCTTGTATTATTGATAACCCAGGGCTGAGTGATTATTGCATATAGAAATCTATTTTCATTTCTTATGATTGCTGCAGTGATTAAATGATGTGCCAGGTTGTACTTATCCTGGCAGTGATTAGGCGCTAAAGGACTTATCTGCAGGGCCTGGCTTGGTGGGACAGGACTGGTCTTTGGCCAAGACCCACAGCAGGATTCCGGTGCTTAATTTCCCTTTTGGTGGGTATGGGTCCTGGCCTTGAGTTCAGTGCAGTGCGGTGGTGTTGGAATTGTGAAGCCTCCATGTTTCCCAGGAGAGCTGTAGCCCCAGTAGCACATGTCAGGCTGTTGACATGGATTTTCGTGGCTCACTTCCCTTTTGTGCTCCATCAGAGCGGTCTCCAAGCTCTGGGATTGTTTGCTCCAAGCAAGTGACTTTGCTTGGGTGGCCAGAACCAAATCCAAACTGTAGTGTTGCTTGTTTTATCCAACCCGTCCCATTTCCTATAGAATTGCAAACTTTGGGCTGCAGTTACAAAGGCTCCTAAAGACGGAGAGAGGAGCTGAGAAAGATTAGGTGTCTACACCCTCTTCACTTGCCCTGCAGACACCCATCTGCATATTAAATGTCTTTCAGTATTTAGCTATTATGGCCAGGTAAAGCTAATTGCATGAGTAATTCTGTTGACTTAGTTATTCCTGTAAACATTGACAGACTCAGCCCCCCCATTACTCAATAGAAAACACTTCCCAGCAAAAAAACACAAACAAATTGCTCTTCATATCCTACCATTTGAAAATAAAAATATCAATAAGGAGCGAAGTCAGAACTGCATTTTAGATTCAAGAGATTATTCAGCAGAAAGCACGAAAACAACGAAGCTCCTCTGAGTATGAAAATCAGCACACGCAGACGTACTGCATTTTCACATCACAAAATCTCAATACCCAAGATCAGTAGAAAGCTAAGTAGAAAATGCTTTTTATAGGATTCAAATTCCAATTAAATTAGAGCAGATTATTCAACAGGAAAGCCTACAAAATGAAGTCTCAGTTTATGTATTGGAAAGCAAAATGCAAATATGTTGCTTTCCAGCTCGCAGGTTTTCAGCCCAAAAGACAAACTTACTTCAGGTAAGAATTATTTCATTCAAATTCTGGGGGAATCGATTCAAGGAACTGATCCTCAACTGAGTTATTCAGCTTTTTTATCAACAGACTTATTTCTCCCCTCTTTATTCTTAATTTGCCTATTCATAAATTCCACCACTTTGTCAGTCACAAGAAATACTTTCCAGTAGCTTTGACAAAGCAGAAATTAGCAGGGAAGAGAGCTGGCACATAAACGCCTCACTGCAAAATACTTCCTTGCAACGTAAGAGGTTTTTCTCTTCCTGGAGCTTTGATGCCAGCAGAAATCAATGTGATCATCTCAGCTCACCACAGGGATTCTACCCAGGCCTGGGGGACAGTCCCTGGGCTGGCCCTGCTGCAGGGGCTGGGTAGGGGGTCCAGTGCCACCACTCCACCCGGGATCCCCATTGGCATCTCCAGGGGAACAGCTTTGGTTTTAGAAGCTCTGCTTTGGGCTGAGTGGTCCTGCGGGGCAGGAGAAAGAGCTCTTTGGTAGACAGCTCTGTTAATCCGTTTCCTTTGCTCTTAAACAGTGGTATCTTCTTTCCAGCCTGCAATTGCCTGGCTTTGACTTTGAGCCATTGGATCTCATTACATGAGCTTGTGTGGGTTGTGGGTGTTTCTAGGGGAAACACCAGTGATCATAAATCTTTCCTTTTGATCTACAAACATCAATCTCTGCTGATCTAAAGAAGACTCAAAGGTTACAGGAAGAGTTTGAGTCATAGAACTTGATAAAATTCTGATCTCTGTAATATTATTAGGAATTGGGAAATATTTTAACAGGGGGATTAAATCCATCTTTAAATATAAAACTTGAAAAGGAGGAAGGGATTTGTTCAACTGACGCACCAGAGCAATGGTAGGACCTCAGAAACAATTTGTAGAACCTCATTAAATAGGAGGAGGGTCTGTGAATCTGTGCAGCTTTCCAAAGAGCTCTGAACCTTCCTTTTTGCTCCAGTCTGCAGCTATTTGCTGCTGCGTCCACCTAGCAGTAACCTGCCTGCAAACACCAGGAGCCTTTGAGATTGTACCCTGGAAACCTGGGGATGCAATGTGGGACAGTAAATGCAGTCAGGGTCAGGGTCCCTCCTAGTCACAGAATCCCAGACTGGTTTGGGTTGAAGGGACCTTAAAGCTCACCCAGCTCCAACCCCTGCCACAGGCAGGGACCCCTTCCACTGGAGCAGCTTGCTCCAAGCCCCTGTGTCCAACCTGGCCTTGAGCACTGCCAGGGATGGGGCAGCCACAGCTTCTCTGGGCACCCTGTGCCAGCGCCTCAGCACCCTCACAGGGAAGAGCTTCTGCCTAAGAGCTCAGCTCAGTCTCCCCTCTGGCAGGTTCAAGCCATTCCCCTTGGCCTGTCCCTACAGGCCCTTGTCCCCATCCCCTCTCCAGGTTTCCTGCAGCCCCTTTAGGCACTGGAGCTGCTCTCAGGTCTCCCCTTCAGGAGCCTTCTCTTCTCTAGGCTGACCTAACCCAGCTTGGACCCACCATCCCCGCACCCTGCTGTGACATGCCATGAGGACATGCTGCGCTAGTGCCCACTGGGACATGCCACCCAGCCCTGTCCAATCCTGCTGTCAGCGTTCTGCATGCTACAGACATTTGCTTCTTGGGATGGGAGGGATGCTGGAGATTTTGACTACAGCCTGGAGATGGTCTGGGCTTTGTGGCAGCTAAGCTATTGAAGATGGTTTAAGTGTTTGAGAGTCATTGCATATGTTGGTGCTGAGAAAGGAATGTCCTTCCATTCTCATTCTCCCTTGTTTCTTGCATGGGGGTGAGGGTTCCCCATCCTTTGGTGCACCAGCTGCAACTGAGACCTCATATGCAAGCAGCCTTGGGAATGTCACCCCTTTGAGTGCTCCAGGGCTCTCCTAGCAGTGTCCCAGCCTTGTGACAACCTTTCCCAGTGGGCTGGCAAGGTGACCTAGGCTGCTGCGACCCTGTTGTGCTGTGGGAACCTCAGGGTGCGTGGTGAGGGATGGAGCAGGCAGTGGTGGAGCAAGCAGACCTTGCAGCGACTGCTGCTGTCTGATGTTGTCTTCATGCTGCCCAAGCCTTGTTCTGTCTGATGGCAGAGCTGCATGGGAGCATCAAAGACTAACAAGTGCTCTGGGGAGAGGAATGTGGATCTGGGGAGAAGGGCTTTCATCACCCTCCTTCTGGATTTCAATGGCCTGCTGACAGGTAGAAGTGGGCATCAGAGTGAAACCCCAGCCTATATCCTTTTCCCATTTGGGCTTTGTCCCCATGAGAGGAGAACTGTCATGGGTACCACAAAGCAGAGGGGCCAGGATTCCCTGAGCATGTGGCTCAGTGATGCTTTGTCAATGAGCTGGTGGCTTTAGGGCCTGCCTTGGGCACAACAAGGGCATGACTCAACTTCTGGTGGAAGGAAGGGACAAAACACAGGGCAGGGGCTGCCCATGCTTTGGGGAGGGAGAAGCAGAGAGAGAGGGAGAAGGAAAAGGAGATAAAAGGAGGGGGATGTAGGGCGGTAGAGGGCAGCTCCCTCTATCTTGTTTCCCTTTAGGGTGGCTTGAAAAGCCCACAGCATCCCCTCCTTGTGGAGGGAAATGGGCTTCCTGCAGAGCTCTACCAGGAAAGACTGCAAGAGCAATGTCAAATATCTGTTTGAGAAGTCAACAGAAGGGCCCTGCAGGATTGACTGCAGTCTCGTGCAATATTTAATTCTTTCTTTCCTTACGGAGAGAGATGTTATTCGGGATGAAAGATTTATGCAGGGAGGGCACGTGAGGAGGGGAGGGAAAGGGGGAAGCAGCGTGTGGGGAGAGGGAGGGGACCGGCTGGCTCCCTGTCTCCCTGCTACCCCTGATGGGGTGCCTGTTTGATCTGCCTGCCTATTACTCATCGCTGGAAATGTTGGATGCTGCTTCATTATCTCAGCCTCGTTTATTTCTATCAGCATATTTCCCCTCTCTGCTGCCTTCATCTTCGCTCAGTCTATCGCAAAGCACCTGCGTCCAACTCCTGAGCCCCAGCACAGCCTCGCCCAAAGCACAGGGTACCAGGAGCTGGGGACATCGGTGCTGGCATGAGGCCCACAATGAGTCCACCACAAGGAAACTGTTCATGCCAAATGGTGGCAGAGGGGTGTCCTATAGAACAGGATACCCCCTTTTCCAGGCCTGCAGGCTTTATGCCACCGATGGGGGAGGTTTGGCTTTCCCACCTTGGGTACCAGTCTCTGACGCTGCAGATCTGGGGGGACACAACTGCATCTAACCAGGCTGAGAGGGATGAGGAGGGCAAGGAAAGTATCTTCGCTTCATCTGATGTGTGTTCCTTGCTCACCCTCTGTGGCAGGGCCGGCACTTGAAGGGGGAGAGGGATGGATGTCTGCAGACACGCTCATCCAGAGCCTCCTGGGCACTGGAGCTTAGCGGAGGCCTCTGGCATCTGTTGTCATGTCAATAACAGCAATAATCCATCCGAGGCCATGTTAGCGAGACCAGAACCAGCCAAGGAAGCATCTCCCCACCCCTGCAATTCTTGAGCTGGAAGAGAAATGAATTCCCACCAGCTACAGGAACAGAGATGTAAAACTCCAGTAGCAGTAAAAGAAAAAAAACTCTTGAAATCCGCTTTTGATTCCACTGAAAAGGGGTTTTTAGAAATAATTTCCAAACATTTTGATAGTTGCTTTTCATTCCTTGTTCTTTTTGCAAAACTATAAATTACCTTAGATTTATTAACCTAAAAATTGATTTTCTTTCATGTTGAATGTGTCAAAAATGGGACATTTTGACCTTCTGAGCCTCTTCCAGGATTTTTGTGAAATGGGTAATTTGTCACAATTGATCCTTTTTTGGAAGGCTTTGAATTTCAACAAACTGGTATTTACTGATGAAAACAGTACCTGACAAAGTGACGAATTCCCAAACCAGCTCTAGGCAGGCAGTGGCTGTGATTTCAGGCTTCCAGACTGGGGAGGAAAAAGGGTTTGGTAAGTGATTAGGAGCTTTCCCATCTCGGGTGGGGATATGTCCCCTTTGGAACCCCATGGGCCACCCACGTCCCCACTGCGCTCCCTGGCTCCCCTTGCACCTCCCTACGGAAACCACACGCACTGGCATCACTTCCATCCCAGCTCTTACACTCGGGGCAGCAATAATCCTTGATAAATGCCTTTAATATTTAATTGGTCTTTAAAACCCATAACTAGGCAGGATATGAAATGCATCTCCTCCAGCATGTGTTATCCAGCGACTGATGGCATCTTGCAAGTGCGCTCAGTGTGGTTTGAAGGCTCCTCCAGCCACACTGCATCAGTGTGAAGTTGCATCTCCTCGGGATTTTGCAGGATTTGCCTGCAAATTCCCACCTCCAGCTGTGCCAGGCTTTCAAAGGACTTGAATTCCAGCTCTTGGCATGAGTCTGTCGATTCCACTGGCCCACCGAGACATGAGATTGCCATCCAGAGCCTGGGCCTGGCTGTTGCTAAGCACAATGTATGGGCTATAAAGCAGATGTGCAGGCAGATAACCCTAAGGAAAACTAAAACAAAGGGAAAAAAGCCCCTACTCAAACATCTTTTGAAGTTCACAGAGGTTCAGCTGATGTGCTGAGGGAAAACTGAGGTTTATTAGGGAAGCTGGGGTTCACCCATTCCCCCGAAGCACCCGAGCCAGCAGTCCTGACAGCGGAGGTGAGAGTAATGCAAACATCATCCTCCCTGCCATCACCAGCACACTCCTCCAACTCCTTCAGCACTGCCAGCACAAGTGCTGGGTGAACCTCCACACATCTAAAGGCTGATTTTTCAATCAGAGGAGCACTTAAGCCTCCCAGGGTTCAGGTACTTGTCTCTCCGCTGCCACTCTTGCCTCTTGAGCGTGAACAAGTGGGCTCGAGCTCCCAAGAGAACAAGCTTGGCTATGAAGTTACTAGTGCCTAGGGCTCGCAGGTTGGGGGTGGCACGAAAATAGCCACTCTCCAAGCTCTGCTCTGTTATTCACCCTGTCTCAGCCACCACCAGCTGCTTCTAAATACAGACAAATGCTGCCGGCCTTTGGGGAGCTGCCACTGAACACATGGGAATGACGATCCCGCTGCTGGGTGGCCCTGGAAGAGCCGAGACGTCAGGAGGGAGCAGCAGCAATAATAAACAAGGAGCGATCCATCGGGAAAGGTTGATCTGAGGGCAGGGTGACAGCTCTGCCGGGGCTTTTCCTGCGCAGGCTGAGGGAGGGACTTGGGATGAGTTGTAGGGAAGCAAGAGGCAGGAGCAGGTTGCACCTCACCGCATGGCATCCACCCCACCGCGATGAGCCTCGGTGCGCAGCGGGGACATCCCTGCGCCGGTAGAGCCTTCTGCTCTCCCTCGCTCCAGATGGAGCAGGCGGGGGTGCCTGCAAGCCAGGATCAGCCAGATCCCGCAGCCAAGTCCCTGCCTGCCCTCTCCCTGCTGCCACCCGGCACCAACCAGCACAGCAGCATTTCCCATCCACAACCACCATCCTATGGGATCTGCTACCCTTCTCTTGTGAAGTTCTTCCAAACCCACCCAAGCAATGTGGAAGAAGCCGCCGTAGTGCTACAGGAGCTGGCAGCATCCAACCCTTTACTCTTTTATTGCTTCCTTCCTCTACTTTCATTCTCCCTTCTCTGCAGAGCCAAAACGTTTTGGAGACTGCATTCTGCACTAGCCTATTCTTCACAGAACCTCCTATCTCCCTGCTTCAGGATGCTGTCTGGATCCGACCAATTACCAGCTCCCTTGATGTATAACACCATAAAACCCTTAACCTCATTATAGAAAATTTCTTTTGAATGGCCTTTAAAAACCATCTCATTACACAGGAAGAACTGTAATTACCTTTAACAAGACAGAGATATTGTGTGAGCGACTGTGTTTGGGCTGTCAAAACAGCAGCGGTGGGAGTTCATCTCCAGCTGGTTTCACCACAAGGGCAAACTCTCTGGAACTCCCTCCCTTGCCCCTCTCTTCATCCTGGCCCTCCTCCTGCCCCTCGTCCCTCCCTTCTCCATGCCTTCACCAGGCAGACACAACTCCTTTCTTGGCTTCACTTTCCAAGATAAAGCTCATCTTCCTGAGGTTTCATCACTCCCATGCTCCTGGTCTCTGCAGTCCGAGCAAAGCTCTTACAAAGCCCATCCCTGCTCTAACACATGGATGATGCTGTCCAAGGGCTGCTAGCATCCCTGGGCTGAGGGCTGGGCTTGGCCAAGGGAAGGTGATGATGTGGATCCTGGGAATTGCCATTGTTAATCCTGTGGGGATAACACCATTCCCAAGCAAGACCACATGAGTTTAACAGGGAGGGCTGAGTGCCCTTTGCCTTTCAGGGAAGAACCTCCCTGTCCCTGCTCCTTCCAGCCTTGGCCTCTGTTGCCCTGCTCTGCCTTTGCAGCCCCCTCACAGCTCATCCCTGGAGGGGACCGCAAGGGTTAAGCTGTTTTCCTTTCTTTCTGTGTGCATGTGACTCCAAGGAAGGTATTTTTTCCCAAACCAAAGTATTTCCATCCCATCTGTCACCAGTGTCACTGCTCTCCCTTGCCCAGATCCAGTGAAAAGAATGAACCTCCTAAGAACCTGACATGGCTTTAGAACACTTGGAGTGCATGTTGCCAGAGCTGTGATCTCCCCATTTCTGGGTGCAGTGTTTAACCCTTGGTGTTCACCCCGAGGGCTGCTCTGTCCTGGGGTATTTGTGCTGCTGCTTCTTTATTCCTGCCTGAGTTGGGCTCTTTTCTGGGGGCATTTTCATATGGACAAAGGAGAAACTCATGGAGCAGCCTTTACCAGCTCTCGCAGCCCTGGCAGTGCTCACTCTGGTGTTATGTGCTGATGAAGCCTTTTCCATGTATTTCCCCTGGTTTTGAGCATTTATGGACCAATAGAAAGCCAGGATTGGATCCACGGGGCAGTTGGGGGCACACAGAACCCCTCAGCAGGCAGGTTGCTCCATCACTTTGGCTAGTCATGCTGCTACAATATGGTTGCTCTCTGCCATATGGAGAAGGAGAGGGTGGACACCAGGAGCCCAGCTGCTATGGGTCAAGCTAATTGCTTGAAGGCCTTAATTGCCCTGAGCATGCCCACCTGGAACCTGCACCTCACCCTCTCCAGCCATAGTGAAGCTCAGGGCTGGCCATTTCACTTCCCTCCTGAGTTTCAGCATGGGTGGATGTGTCTCCTGTTGCTCCTGCATACCTGTCCGTGGGGCATCTGGACTTGGTAGGTTGCTGTTGTTGGACCTGGCTGCAGCACCCACCTCTGCCTGATGTGTTTGGAGCCTGTGCCCCATCAGGGAGGGCCCCCTCTGTTCCTGCCTTGCATTTCCTGAAGGAGCAGCCAGCCCTTCTGCACCCTCATGTCCATGGGTGTGCTTCTGGAGCCACCTGGTGAGTTTTGAGCCCGTAGGAGAGGGCTGGTAGCTGAGCTCTTGGCTTTCCTGCCACCCTTGTCCAGGAGCTCCCTGGTTGGGGTTCCCAGCACCTATCTTTGGAGCTGGGCTTTCTCAGTGTGCTGTGCTCATGACCCTGGGTGTGCTGAGGACCAGCTTGGGGAGCCAGGCCAGGCTGATGTGTGTTACCCACCCGTGGTCCTGTTCAGGAGGAAGGTTAACTCATGGGGCTCACCATTGCCTCTCTGCTCTCTGGAGCAGGCAGAGGGGGTGCCAGGTCTGCAGGGAGGAGGTATCATGCTTTTGTTTGATGTAAGATGGGTCTGGTTGACCCAGAGGTTGTGAGTGAAGCAGTTGTGCTGTGTTTGCCTTGCCTTGCAGCCTGCTAGCAGGGATGATTGTCTTTTCTCTCCCCTAAATGCCTTGGGGGAGGCTTGGACTCGGCACAGTCTCCTCTTACATCTACTAAAGATGGAAGCTCATCACCTTTGGGTGATTCCATGTTCAGTGTTTGAAGGCTGTGGGAAATGCTCTTGCTCCTCTCCCTGCTGCCACCACCTGAGTAGGAGCTTCAGGGCTCCATCACAGGAGTTGTGGCTGCTTCTGCAGCCTCCCTTTATGCTGTGCTGTAGAAGCACATCCTTGGCTTGTGTCCTCCTGTGTTGTGGGGTGTGAGCCCTGTGATGTGCCCATGGACAGGTCCTCTTGCAGCGGGCTGGTGTGGTTGGGAGCAGGCGTGCTCCCCCAGGACCCCGCAGCAGGATGTCCCTGTGAAGCAGGTCCTGGTGTACAGCCTGCGTTGGATGAGGAGTGCTCCTGTCCTGCTGTAAGTGCCCTCCTGAGAGTGACTGCTCAGCCTCGGTGCCTCTGACCTTTGCAGTGCTGAGCGGTGGCATTGGCTGCTGGAGCTGCCGTGGGCTCTGCTCGCTGTCTAATGAGCCTGTGGGGATGGAGGGGGAATGGGCCACCAATAAAAATAGAGAACATTGAAAAGGTCAGAGCTGTTTGGTGTGACAGTAACTCACAGAGCTCTTCAAGTGCTGCATCTCTCACTGCCAGCCCCTCTTCTGTGCCTAGGGGCAGCTTGGCTCTGCATGGCTTGCATGGCCCTGCTCAGAGCATGGGGCATGTCCACACCTCTGATTTTGCCCATTGGTTGCACCTGGGCAAGCTGTGCTGGTAAGATCCCCCTCCAGAAGGAGTCTTCAGAAGATGGGATTTGCTTTCCTCTTTGTGGATGGAGAGCTGCCTCTGTGGTTGGGCTGTTGTATTGGCTGTTGCTTGCAGGTTCCTGCCATCATCCCTACAGCAGGATGGGTGGGCTCCTGGTTGAGGTGGTTTCAGTGTCGTGCTCTGGAGCTGTGTGCTGGGTGTCACAGCAGTGACAGGCAGGGGCCACAGCCATCCTGGAGGCTGCTTGGTCCTGTGGGTTACAAGGGGCTCTGGCTCATCCCTGCTTGCTGGCAGCTGAAGATGTGTTTAGAGTCAGATGTGTACCTGGCTTTTCTGTGTCCCTCTGGCAGCTCACCTATGGTGGTGGTGGTGGGGGGAACCTAAGCCTCTCCTCCTTGCCAAAAAGGGCAAAGCTCTCCAAACCTGTGCTGATTTTGCTGATTCAGGAAATCTGCCTTTTCTGAGGGTGGGGGGAAGCGTGCATCAGAAAGTGCTCAGACTGGCTCCACTTCCCTAGCGCTAGTGCAGGGGGAGTCCCCCTTTCTGCCTCTGACCCCTTCTACTTCTCCATCTCTGTCCCAGCACATCTGCCATGGGCCACTGGCTGATGGGGCCCTCGCCTCTCCAGCCAAGGTGCATTTGATGGCTCTTTATGGTGGCAGAGCAGGGCCCAGTGATCTCTCCATATGCCTGGCTGTGGAAGCATGCTGCAGCCTGCCAGGTGCTGGGAGCAAAGGGACAGAAAGGTCTCTTAAAATCACTTATTTCAGCCCACCGAAATCATGACAATTCACTGCTGAAGGCTCCGTATCAGCCCTGTGCCACAATGACGGTTATTGAACAATATCAAGGAACGCTTTGTGCAGTTCCCTTCCCTTTCCTGTGGGCAGGAGGCATTTGGAAATGACAATTCATTGAGCTTAGGAGTGAAAATGTTGAAGTGCTGGAAGTGAAAACAAAGGAGCAGGGGGGAATTGTGGGCGAGTGCCAGGCAAGCAGGGCCATGCACTGGCACAGCAGCAGCGCTTGTCCTGGATGCTGCATTCCTCTTCTGGATGCTGATTTCTCTGCAGCCTCTGTGCCCAGGGGTTGGGGTTTGCCCATGTTTCTGCCAGAGGAGACTGTTTCATGCCACTGTCTTTGGTTAAATGCAATGGCTGGATTATCCCATCACCCCCCCACTGCTGTGCTCTGTGTACACCCTACCCATGGCTGTGGGCACCGGGGATGTTTGCCCAGCCTGCTGCTTTCTACAGCCCTTGGCTTTGCTGTTGCATGTCTTCATGTGGTGTCCCAGGGACAGTCTTTTGTGTGGCATGTACTTCAGTAAATATGTAATGTTGTTGTTTTAAGGCTTTATTGCTTTTATGCAGCACTAATGTAATGCTATTCAGAGAGCTCTGGCATGCCTATTAGCAACTGAAGTGGAGCAAAGGAAGGATGTTCTTCCTCTTCAAGCCCATCATCTTCCCCTCTTGATGCTCTCAGCCATGATATAATGGCATAAAGGAGACAACTTGTCTCTGTTAGCACTCAGTGAAAAACAGTCAATGGGATCGTTAGAAGTGACTATGGATTGGCCTTGGTTTTGAAAGGGATCTCAAATGCTTGGCCAAAGGCCCATTGGAGCCTTTTCAACTCTTGCAAAAACCATCTGCTAGACAAATAGTTTCTAGAGTTCCCACCAGGATCATGCTCTTGGTTTTGGGGTGACCCCTGTGAGGAACTGCAGGTGCTTTAGTCAGTTTGGGAGGTGTCAGCAGCACCCCATGTGTCACAGCCCCCCAGCAGCCTCGGGGGGCTGTCAGGCTGTAGTTGTGTGTTGGATGGGATGGGAAACACTTTCCTCCCTGGGATTCCTCTGGTTTGGGGTAGAACTTAGCTCATGCTCCTGGCTGTGCCTAAATCTGCCTCTTCTAGGCTGTTCCTGGGCAGGGTATTACCTCTGGAGCAGAGCTTTGTGCCCCTCTCTCACCCTGCTGCACCGAGGTGCTTGAGCCTATCTGTGCATGGGTTAAACTGCTGTGATTGGGGGTTGGCTCTTCAGCACCTTGCGAGTTAATAATTGTAATAGCTAATTTTAGTGTAGTGGCACCCCTGCCATCTGAAGTTGCCAGAACATGTCAGTGACACAGATTAATATTACCCAGGAAAAAGCCAAGCTTCTGGTGCGAGATCAATAGATCATAACTTGGTGACATTTGAAAATACATCTTATTAGCAGTTCATATTTTGGCACTCTCCATGCATTCCCATGACCCCCCCCCCCCCCTCCTTCCCTGCTGTCCCAGGGAGTCGCCATGCACGTGGTTGTTGATGGCATGTGAAATAGCACTGCCTGTGCTGGGTGCCCCTCTGTGGGTTTTCTTGCAGAGGATAAAATCTGTCAGGGATAGAGGTGGAAGTGCTGCTGGTCACTGTGGTGCAGGACAAGGAGCCCCTAGCATTTTGCAGCTGTAATGAGTAGGGCTTGCTCTGAGATTGCTCAGGGCATCTGAGCACCCTCAGCAGGTACCTTGGTGTTCAAGTTGTGTGGTGCTGTTGTGACCAGGCTTAGCACAAAGGTGAGACCAGGAGAGCAAAGGGGGCCCGTGATGCCTGGTCTGTCCTGCATGGGGACAGAGGTCCACTGGAAGGACATCACAGGGCTCTGCTGTTAGGTAGATGAGCAGGGGCTCTGTGCTTCCAGCACCTTTCACCAGTGTCAATGAGGAAGGGTAATGTGAGGGCCCTCCCTCCTTGCCTCTCACTGGTCCTCCTCAGCCCCAGCACATGGGGATCCTTGCACAGAGGTTTGATGGTGTAAAGTGGCTTCCTTGAGGACAGAGCTCACAGTAAGGCTGTGTCTGCTGTCTCTGTTCCGGGCTCTCCTGTAACTCCTGTGCTTATCTCCTTTTCCCACGTGCAGCGGATGGTGCTGGCTTCATTTGCCTGCATGAGTCAGGCTCCTTGGCAAGGAGCTCTGAGCTCCGCTTCGCAGCCAGCTGTAACCATATCTCTTCGGGGCATGCACACACATGTGCGCACACCTCTCCCCTCACATGTCTTGCTCTGCCTTCTCCTTGGGAGGAAGCTAATCTCTTCCACAGCCCCTGGCCCCTCAGCAGATTAGAGCAGCTCTCAGCTCCTCCTGTGCTGGGGAGGAATTGCCAGGATCAGAGGTTTGGATCATAGCTGTGGGGGAAGATCCCTCCTCTGGTAAACCTGGATGAGAGGGGCAGTGTGCAGCTATTCTGCATCAATGAAGGATGCTGGAGAAGATGTACTTCCCTCTGGTCCCCAGAGTCAGCGGGAGCTGTGCTGGGCTTTGCTCAAATGGAAGATGCTTGTGTACACTTCTGTAAGCAATGAAGTGACTCAGGATGCCCACTCAGTCTTCTCCTTCCACAGACTGTTCCCACAGTCCCTCCGGATGTGTCTGAAGCATCCTAAATAAGACCTGTGTGCTGTGCTGAGCTCCTCAGCAAAAAATAGGCCACTGCTTTTCTCACGCAGGCAGCATTTAAAGAGCTGTGCAGGAGGAGTGTGGGCCTGTGGCTAAACCAGAAGAGAGGAGCCGTCCCCTGCTTTTGCATCTCACCTGTATTGCATGAAATGGGGACGTTGGGAAGCCACGCTTGCAGGCTGGCTGTCATTTTTGGGTAGCTTGCTTGCAGCGCTCCTTCATCCAGCAGGAATCACTCTGGAGAAGCAGCCGTTTGTCTCTGTCAGCTTTCCCAGAATGGCTCCATGTTTTACCTCTGCTCCCAGGGAGTGGCAAAACTTGCTTGCCTCAAGTGGCTTAGGCAGTGCACCTCGCAGGAGTCCTGCCTTGCTCCCCTGATCATTTTCCCAGCCAGATGCCCAGGCAAAGCATCTATCTTTGTCTTCCAACCTGAGATGCTGTCTCTTCAGTAATTAAATGAGGAACATCATCTCTTTATATTTCTGTCAGCCGATTTCAAATTACAAAGGGACCTATAGGACCAAGAAGAACCTATCCTCCCTTTGGGGATCTCCTGCCTTTTGATTTAAGGTTTTTTGCAGGCTGGTAATTCCATCTGAAGGTCTCCTGCGGTACCGCGGTAACCCTTGGATGCTATTCAAGTGCATCCTGGCCCCCGGCGTGTGCTCATTGCCTCCTAATTGCTCTAAATAAGTTGGGAATGATGAAATTAAAGTGCCATTGATATCAGGCAGCCCTGGCACACTGCAGTTACAGGCGGGTGAGGGAAGTGGACAGATGGGGAGATGTTAGGGTAATAGGTATTAAATGCAGATTTTACCCTGTTTGGGAACCCCATCTAAGCACAGTTCAACTTCTCAGCGCAGCAAGCCTGGCAGCTTCCATGCTGGTGCCCCATTTGGCATGGGTTGGGTTCAGACAGGGCATAAAACTGAATGACCTGCCTTGGTTCCCTGGAGATTCCTGGATATTGCACTCTCCGGGGTGAGTGTATCCAGGCAAAATGACCCTGAAGCCACACAATGTCCTCAATCTGTGAATCCTCAGTTGCCAGCCCTCGGGGCAATGTGGGTGCGCTGAAGCAAATAGGTGCAGTCTGTTGGGGCTGTGCTGGTTCATCACACAGGCAGGGCTTCTCCTGATGCTCACTCTGTTAAGCTGAGAGCTGGGTTTTGGGTCCTTGCCCCTGTGTGGGGACAGCACTGGCAGGGATGCTGGTAGGGAGGATGTCGGAGCTGCCTGGGGAGAGACAGATGTGGTTGGTGTCGTTCAGTAGCTGCTCTTGTGCTCTGCTCACCTGGAAATGATGCTGCCTTTGGTTTCCTTTGCTCTGGCAGTGTTACTGTGTCCATAGGAGCAGAGGGGACTGGATAGGACCTGAATCCAGATCTGAAGCAAAGGCAGCCTTGTGACTCTGTTCTCACTCAGAATAGACTCAATGCATAATCTGTGGGGTGAAAATCAAGTCGTGGGGCAATGCAGACCAGGAATCCAACACTCCTCTCCATGACTGAGTATCCCATCCCTGCTCCTGCAGCGGGAGCTGCCCAGATGTGGTGCAACATGGCAATCAAGAACAGCATCTTGGCCAAAACACTCCAGTTTTGGAGCCTGCAGTGGGTGGCTGGTCCCAGAGCTGCACGTGAAGATGGGCATCATCAGCCTGCAAGAACTTGTGTAGCCTTAAAGGAGTGTCCAGCTCTGTGACAGTGCAGTGAGTAGTTTTCAGGGATGGGTGGCAGGTACAGCACAGCACTTCTCTTTCCAAAGAAATGCCAATCATTTTAATCACTTGCCTGAGATTTGGGCCCAGTCCAGCCACCTGCCTTTGGATAATAACTCTCCCAAGGCTTCTTGATCTAGTCTTGTGAAGCACTGGTGTCATCAGGATACTTGAAATGGATGGGAGGTGCACTGACATGGCAGCCAGCTGGCCTGCAGGATGGATGCCTGGTTGCAGTGATGGAAGGTTAGATTTGCTCAGTCCAAGCCAATTCTATTCCTGTAACTGGCCTTGGCTGTGACTTTAGCTTCCCCAGGGCTCATCGGATGCTCACCTCAGGGCCTCTTGCACAAGCTTTGAGCTGAGATGGCTCCTGGGCAGCCCTCCAGGCTCAGGGCTCATATTTAGGAGTTCAGGACCTCTGAATTCCACCTATTGTGTGTTTAAGGGCCGAAGGAGACCATTCATGATGCACTGCTCTGACCAGTGTGCAACAGAAGCCAGAAATTGTCCCCCTTGGGTTCCTTTGTCAGTGCAGTAAATGTGGGTGCACTCAAGCACATGGTCCCCAAAGACATGGGAGCTGCAGGGTCTTGGCCCTGCTGGCAGGCAGGAGAGGTCTCATGGAGCTGCAGAGGCAACTCTGTTTCTAGCTGGGGCATTGGGAACAATCCTTTGGTGCTCCTGGCATCCTGCTCTGGGATGCATAGTCTGTGTGCGGGATCATGGACCAGCCCTGGGCTGATCCCTGTCACTGAGTGTTCAGACCTCCCCAACACATGGCATCCCCAGGCAAACAGCTCCCACCGCAGGAAGTGGTCACAGTGGCTGTAAATGCCTACAGGCAAGAAACAGCCTGGATTTGGAGGAGTTTGGCTGTTCACTCATGGAAATAACCTTCCCTAAAGGATCTCCAAGTGCAGGGGTGCATGCAGGGCACTGCCTGGGCAGTCAGTGAGCCAGTCTCCCTGGCACCCAGCACCCTGTGGTCCTGTTCAGAACTGCCCTCCCATCTGTGTTGCTGCTCCCCCTGCTTAGGTAGGAGCCCCAGCACCTCTGCAGTTGTGCTCACAACCAAGCACACTGAATTATTGACAACAGCCAATGTATGTGCTGGTTGCACTGTGACCTTGAGATCCCCTTTCACTGCACCCTCCTGCCTTTGTGCTGTCTGGAGCTGAGTTAATCCCTTTCTCCTTGTCTTGCCTCTTGGTGTTGGCTCATCTCTGCTTTTGCCTTATCTTCCTCTGCTTCCCCTCAGTCCCTTCCAGGAGGTGACTGCCTCTGGGCTCAGTTCCTTGGGCTGGGACAGGTCTATGCCAGCTCCCATCGGGAGCCATCCCCTGCTCTGTGTGGCTGAGCACAGTATGGTACATCCATGGTACACTGAGCACTTTGGCCGGTGCTGAAGTTGGCTGTTCCTGTTGGGCAAGGAGGGGAGGAAGGAGCAGTGCTGGGTGGGAAGCCCTGGTGTGCTGGGCTTGGCATGACTGTGGAGCAGGAAGGGAGCAGTGCTGGCTGTTCCCACAGGAGCTCTCTCACCCTGTGTGACCCCTTTTTGGCCTTTGCATCCCCCTTGGCTAACAAGGGCTGTGCAGAAAGCTGAGCTGGCACCGGAGCTTGTTTTGCCATCAGGCTTGATGCTCTAGACTCTGCCTTGCTGGTCTGTGCTGTGGAGCCTGGGCACGGCATCATCTGGGGGAGCTTCACTTCTGGGGAGCAGATCCCTTGGGTTGCTCCATCTGAGTGCTGGGCTGGTGGTGGAGGTGCAGCTTGTGGCACAAGGACTCTGCTGGTTGGACCGAACTTCAGTATCCCATGGGCTTTGCATCCTCTCCAAACAGGGCAGTATTGGACGTGCTGTCTGACACAGTCGAGTGGGTTGCTACTGGTCCCCCCCCTTGCCCAGTGTGCCCAGAAGTGTGCTGGCATTGCTACCACCTGCAGGGCAGTAGGTGAAAGGAAGAAAGACTTGTTTTCCCATCTGGATCCTTCATGGGTGAGATTTCACTGAGTCTTTCACCCAGAGGTGAAAGTCGCTCACCGTGGCCACCTTTAGCAGCTGCTTCTCTGCATTGTGGGTTGTAAATGTCCCCTTAATTTAGTGCCTGCAGTGCACTAAAGCAGCAACCTTAGCTCAGCCTCTGCATAACAACCAAAGAGGCTCTAGATGCTTTGCTCTCAAGGCTGCTGTCCTTGTCTGCTGTAGCCCCAGGGGCTGATGTCTGCCTTGCCCCTGTGGTACCTCTGCTCCATCCCTGCTGGGTACCACAGCCAGGTCTGCTCCTGGAGATGGAGTCAGCCAGAAACAGCAGCAGGATCTTGGGGTCAGATGCTCCCAGCATGGCTTGGGGATCTTGCTGCATCTCAGCCTGTCACTGAAGCACTGTGCTGCTCCTCACACCAGGCTGCCCCTCTGCCCCAGCATCCCACAGCTTGCTTTTGAATGATAACTCCCTATTAAATAGAAAGATTTAGGCTAACCCAGGCAGGCAGGTGAAGTCCAGGCAGTGAGGCACTCCCCAAATGTTTCACTGCTTTTGGCTGTGAAAGGTGGTTTTTTCTCCCTCGCAGAGGAAAGTAACAGCTCTGACCTTTAGGGGAGAAATGATGAAGGCTCAGAGTTTTCTTTCCTTTTTTTGTTGCTATTTTTCTTGCAAAGTATTCAAGTTGAGAGGTATTTTTTGCTTAAGCAATTTATGCCCAGTGGATAGATTTATTCCACTCAGCTGCCAGCCACAAGAAAGCCCCATTATTCCCTGTGGCATGGCTTTCTTTTCCTCAGGACTCATAAATACTCTTGGCTAAATCTCAGTTTCCATTCCTTGCAAGCATGAGGGATCAGGCCCTCCTGCCCTGTTCATGATGGTGGATTTGCCTCCTTTGCTGGCCTGGTCCTAGGTAAACCTGAGTGATGCTCAGGACCCGCTCCTAAAGCTCCCTGTCTCCCCATGCCAGATCCCATTCTGCTCCCTTGTTACATCCGTCCCCTTGGCTGCTACCTCCCATGTTTCTGCTCCCCACTAACCCTCTGCTGCCTTGGCTTTTAGTAGGAACAGGGCAACAAATGGATTTCCAGGCTCCATGGTTTAGCATCCTCCCTTCGAGGGAGAAGGGGAAAACACAAAGCTTCAGTTTGGTTCTGAATGATTCATTTGATGCATATGGCAGAAATGCAGTGAGTGTTTGGGCTTGACAGCAGAGTCTGGACTGGGGAGAGGGGAAAAAAGTGAGGAGATGCTTAAAATGAAAAGTGGGCTCGGAGAGGGAAAAGGGAGATATTTTCTATTAAATACACCCAAACTGGCTGTTTTTAGTGCTGGCTGATCACTCGTTGCAATAGAGAGCCTGAGACACAGCATCCCTTCCCTGATGGGCAGCTCGCTGGCTGGCTCTGGTGCTTTTGCTTTCCTTAGTGCTCAGGTTTGCAGCCTCCTCACCTCTCTATAGCACAATGTTTTCAGGACCAGATGGGCTTAATTTCCTCTTGCCACCCCCTGAGCTTGGAGGAGGCTTGAGTTTGGAGCAGGTCTGCCTCTTATTCCATGTGATCCCATCCGGCCTGGTCTGCCCTGCGGACATGCTGAGGACCTGGCAAAGCCCCCTCTCCATGCTGAGGAGGGCTCTCTGAAGTAAGGCTTTTCTCTCCTAGCAGATAGATCTGTCTCCATGTTACCTTAGCAGTAGCAGCGGCTGAGCATCATCTTACGGGTTGATACTGTTGAGATGCTTAGTCTAAGCTTCATCTAATCCTCTTTCATCTAGCAATCGGGCTAGTGATCTCCTGGAAACAGGTTTCCTGACACCAGCCTTGGCATTGTGGTGCATGCTCATGCTGGAAGGGTGATGCTCCTGCAGCATCCTGGTGCTGCTGCCCCTGAACTGAGCCACAGGCAAAAGGGGGAAAGAAATGAAGTTTCTAACCCGAGCTGGGTTTGGTGTTTAGGTGTCAGCTCTGTTTTTCATAGCATTTTGTGCTGTGTGATTTCCTTACCTGGCTTCTTGTGGAACATAAACCACGTTTTTATACCCATGACTTTGGGCTGGATTCAAGGTTGGGGTTGGTTTCTCGGGAATGCCCTCCTGATTTTGGCCTGTTTTGCTTCTCTGCTGGTGCACCTGGGAATCTTGCAGCTCTTTGGGGAGCAATAGCAAGTCTTGTGTATTTCCATTTCCTTCCTGTGTGCTGAGGCCCTGAATCCAAGCCAGAATCTGGGGCTGCTGGGCTTTGGTTGTGCTTGAAAACTCTTGGGCTGTGAACATTGCAATCAAAACCTGATTCCTGCTTGGTGAAAGTGGGAGCCTTGTGTGTGGTTCAGTGGTTTCACTGCCCTCCCAGTGTTACAACATCACCTAGACACCCACCTAGGGCACAGGCATGTAGGGTGTAGGGATGATGGTTAGACCTTGTCCCGAGGGTCTGATTTTGACCAGCTCGGGGATAAACATCACCTCTCCTTGAGCAAGAGAGGTCAGGTGGGTAAAGCTTTCCTTGATGACTGTTGGTGCTACCATGGCCTAGTTGCAATGATCAATGGCTGTGTGTGGAGAGGAGTGAGCAACCCCTTCCGGAGATGGTCCCTTGGCTTGTGTTTGCTGCTGTTGTGATCCTTCAGGAGTCCTGCTTCTCCTGTGTGGCCACTGGCATGGAAACCCCTGTGCTAGCAAACAGATGGGCGAGTGCACCTTGAGCAGGGCAAGACGCAATGGAAACGACTGCACGGTGGAGAGAGTGGAGCCAGGGAACAGACCTGACACCAGCCAGGGCTTCTTGCTGCCACCACCCTGCCCCAGTCCCTTAACTCTGCTTGGTCTCAGCCCCCAGCACCTCCTTCTTCTGCCCCAATTGCATGTTTCTCCCTTCAGCACCTTCTCATGCTCTCCCCATCTTCCCCTTGCAGGGCTGCGTGTCCAGGGCTGAGCGAGGTGCCCCGCTGCTGCGCTGTGGGTCCCATGAGACAGGCAGGACCACGCTGTCCATCCCGCCTGGGGCTGCAGCACCCCACTCTTCCTCTGCTGCACAGGGAGCCCCTCCAGCACCCGGAACGAAGCTGCAGAGCTCTGCTGCCACGGTGAGTCCCCGGGCTTCTGCTTTCCTTCCTTATGGAGAAGGACCAGGATTTGCTTCCCTGGCTGCTCCACGTGCATCTCCTCGCCGCAGCAGGCGTGAGAAACGGGCTCCGAGCGAGCAGCTTATGCACCAAATAATTGAGGTTTCAGTCAACAGAAGCAGCTCACGAATTCAGGTTGTATTTAGCAAGTGGTTTTGGCTGGGGGAAAAAAAAGTGAAACACTGAAAAGTTTGATTTTGACATTTTCCAAATGAAACCTTTCAGCCATCTGTTCCGAGATGACATTTCGGTTTTGAGTTTTTTCTAGGAGGCTTTTTTTCAGTGTGGGGGGGGAAGCCACCTACAAACAAAATGAAAGCTTCACTTCAGACCAAACAAGATGCTTCATTCAGCCCCACGTTATTACTGGGGGTTTAAAATACGGCAAAGAATAAAAAAAGCCCACTTTGTTCAACCTGAATTCCTTTATTATCGCCATTTGGCCACCAAAAGAAGGAACCAAGCCCTGACCCTCCTGTTTTCCCAGCCTTTATCCTCAGAATAAGCTGCTGTTGGGGTTGGAGGATGGTGGAAAGTGTTTTACACCAGGGTTGCAAAGCAGGGAGCTTTGCCCTCAGGGCAGGGAGCAGGGAGGTGATGGCTGCAAAACCTGCATGCAAGGGATGTAGTACACATTGTTGGGGGTTTTTTGAGTGAGAGCTTGGGAAGAGCCTGTGGTGGCAGAACATGTTGTACCAGTGACTTCAGGGATGGCAGGAGAGGCTGCGGGAGCTAATTTTAGCTACAGCAGAAAGCTTGTGCTGAGAGGAGAGCATGCTGTGCTGAGCATCCCAGGGATGCGATGGAGCCTTGAGGCTGTGATGGTGGCCATTGCTACCCTGCTGTGTCCTGGCTGCTGTGGGGTGTCCACTCAGCCCCATTTGCTTCCTGTAGAGCAGCATTTCTGCCTGTTATATTGGTGCTTTCCCTGACCCCTATTTCAGAGTGCAGTTTGAGGGGAGGAATAAACGTGATGCTGAAGGGGCCTTCTGGTTTGTGTGGCCAAAGCATGAAGGGATAGGTTCAGACATCTCAGCTCTGTTTGGAGTCAGGTGTAGCAAAGGTATGGGAATGACAACCTCCTATCCCAGCAGCACCACAATGTGCACAAGTGCAGCACTTTGGGCACTGAGGGCCACGAGCTGCCAATGTGAGGCAGAGGGACTGTGCCTCGTGGTGAACAAGATCCTACCTGTGGGGCTGCAGAAGAAGTCTGCGCAGGCTCCTTTTGGCCACCCTTTGACAGGGATGAGACATTGAATCAGCCGGGTTGGAAAAGCCCTTTGAGCTCCTCCAGTCCAACCATTCCCCAGCATTGCCAAGGCCACCACTAATCCATGGCACTGAGGCCTCGTCTCCACGCCGTGTGAACACTTGCAGGGACGGTGCCTGCAGCCCTGCCCTGGGCAGCCTGTTCCAATGCCTGAGCACCTCTGGGGCAGGAATTGTTCCTCAGCTCCATCTAAACCTGCCCTGGTGCAGCTTGAGGCCGGTTCCTCTTGTTCTATCTGACCATACGTGCCAAATCCCATCCCTGTGAGCAGCAGGATAGCCCTTCCACCATGCCCTCACCTCAGTTGAAAGCTACCTAGAGAAAGAGGCTGCACTTTCCATTTACTACACCCTCTCCACCCCCAGCTTATCCCAAATGTGACTTTATCAGCTGTCACATACAAGTGCTGGCTGTGGAGGCATGTGCTGGAAGGGAGATGCTGTGCTCGGCAGGGGCTGCCAGTCTCCTCCCTGGCGTGGGGCTGTACCTGCCCCGCGATGGCTCATGCCCTTCACCAGGAAGGAGGATTGAAGGGCTGAGTCGTAGTGGGGAGAGTAGGAGAGACCCAGAATCGTGCCATAAACACAATCTGTGCTGCAGGAATGCATCCACCACCGGCTCCCTGGGAGGAGCGTGCTGCTGGCGCATCCTGGCTCCCAGCAGCCTGGGCGTGCAGGGCTCCCACTGCAGCAGAGAGCCTTAAAATACAGTGAGTACCAGGAGGATGCCTCGGTGTGCGGTGGGACAGCAGGTGTTTGATAGCCATCCTCGTGTGCTCCCCTGCTTTTGTCAGCACTGCCTCCCTGCTGGAGCGTTACAGGGATGCTGCCTTTGTTGCACAAGCAGAAACAGGCTGCTGAGAGCTGTGCGAGATCAGAGGGGATGCAGGGTTGCTGCGGATCTGAAGTCAGTGTCTGCCCTCATTTGAAGGGGAGCCACTTGTGCCTGCTGGTTTGCTGGTGGCTGTGGACCCAGGGTGTGATGGTGAGAGGGTGGTCCCTGTGGTCTCCATGCCTAAGGAGTCCTTGCAGTGTGCTGCAGCCCAGCTCTGGAGCCAGGGATCAGCTTCTGGGATGTGGGGTAGATGCATGGAGGCGCTGCTTATGGGGCTGTGCATTCCCACATGTGGTGTGGAAGATGCTGGGTTAGAGGAGGGGGTTATCCCACGGGGGATCCCTCCAGCCTCCTTGGAAGGGTCTTTCCCCAGGCCCTTAGCGAAAGCCCCTGAAACCTGCTGAATCGTTTACCTCTGCTTTTGCATGTAATATTCCCATCTTCCATTATCTTTCTCTGTTTTCATCTCTCTTTCTTCCCCCCCTCCCAATCTTTATCAGTAGCTAATGAAACAGGGAGAAACCCAATTCATACAGTAATTAAATTTACTTAGTGGATATTCAGCTGGAGTAATGAGAAGTTTAATTCAATGATTAGTTTTTTCTTTCATTAATTAAAAATGGATCAACGGTGCAGTTACAGTGGGCTGCATTGATCCTCCTTGTGGAAAGCTGCTGATGGAGGAGGAAGGAAGGAAGGCTTATCTTTTCTGTCCTCCCTGGATGCTCTCCCTACACACAGATGCCTTTATGGTCCCCTGGCTCTCAGCCTTGGTGTCCCTTCTTCTGTCTGGGTAAGGGATGCTGGGGGTAGTGATGGAGGAGTGGGGGACCAACACTCCCCCCCACAATAGGTCCTGTCGCTGCTTTTCAGCTTAAAAAGGGATTTGTAGTATTTGCTGTGGGTGGAAGATTGAAAAGCAGGTCCCAGCCCAGAAGAGGTTTGGGGTGGGAGAGTTGTTTTCCTTCCCAGTTAAACAGCTTTTGATCCATCTGAGTATGTTAAACTCATAAATGTGGTTTTAGTCTTTTAAAAGAAGGGATCTGTGAAAGCAGAAATGAGGAAATAAACCAAGTAAGTTGTTTGCTGTTTCTTTCCATGCTTTCTGCAGGCTCTTGAGCAGTGTTAGGACCTCCGGTGTCCTTGGAAGCACGATGGGCATGTTGGGCAGATTGTGTTCCCCTAAAGCATGGGTTTTTACCTGGAAGGTTTATTTTGGTCGCTTTGGGGACTGTTGTAAGATCGAAGTATTGACTGCAGCCCCCATATGAACTCAGAGAATGGGAATAAAAACCCCCACAACAAGCAATGAACCAAGAACTGGCATTGTAAGATCCGGTCTGTGCAGAAGCTCTGTGTGTAAGGGGGTAGCTTGGGTGGAGAGAGCACTGCATCCCCCTTTGCCTCTGCCCTCTTTGTGTGCTCCAAGTCATCTTTTCCCTGCTGCTGTGGTGGAGACTGTGAGGGTGAGAAATAGCCAAGGGCTGGGGGCAGTGAGTGCCAAGGGCTCTTGACACCTCTGGGAATGAGCTGGTTCTGCTTTCCTGGGGTTATATCATGATAACTGCTTTGGAAGAGGAGGAGAGAGGCTTCTGGTCAGCCCAGTGCTGTGTCCCTGTGCTGAGAAGGGCAGGCAGAGGCCCACAGCAGTGTTCCTGTCTCCTGAGGCTCCTCTGTGCTTGTGGAGCTACTCGGGATTTGGAGAAATAATTAATAATGAGGGGAATATGTCCCCTGCTTTGACTTCGTCCCTGAAACAGTGAAAATCCTGGTGGAAAATGGGTTCTGGCAATATAAAAGGGGAATGTGGGACGCTTCTCTTTCTAAACATGGTCACAGCCATGGTACCCCCTTTCCAGAACCTGCCTGGCTGTTCTGGAGCTCCTTGCATCCATCAGGACCCAACCGGTTTTCCCCAGGGATGTGTGACTGTGCTTTGTCCTGGACAGTGTTTTGGGCTGACCTTGGCTGTAATACAGCATCTCCACATCCCAGCGCATCTGTGGAAGGACCCCCAAACACCCCATGTCCATGGCATAGTGTGTCCCCCATTGATGTGGTCCCGAGCTGTGAGACCCTGCTGCAGTTCTGGTGCTTTGCAGTTCCTGTCCTGTGTGATGCATTTATGTGCTTGGTAGAACCTGAAGCCACCAAGGCTGGGTATGGGGATGCACCCAGGAGGCTGAGCTGCCTGCCCAGGGATGCTTACTGAGGGCAGTGCGAGTCCATGCTGGCCAGTGAGTGCTATCTGGCCTTGCAGTCACAGCACTGTTCTACAGCAGTGTGCTTTCAGAGGGCTTTTGCATGCATGTGTTTCTTGAGAGATCACTGCAAATGATTCCCAAGTGCTCTGGCCCAGATCTGTCCCGGTAGCTGTCAGCAGATCAATGCTCTGCTAAGTACAACCCTGCTCTATTTCCATGGGAAAATGGCTTCTGTTAAGCAGTTCATTCTGGGCCTTTCAGCAGCAAGTCCACTAAATTTTGGTAGTTGTGTTTTTCTGTCTGTTGCAGCCTGATTTAAAGCTGTTTAAATACCAGCTCAGATGAAGATTAAGCTGAGCTGGGAGGGAGAGGGGAAAAGCCTTCCCAGCTCCTCACTTTCTCCTCCTGTTAGCCTCTCACACGCCAGGTTTGAAGCCCTAACTGTGGTATCGTTTTGCCCACAGTGCATGAGTGGAAAGCAGAGGAGAGGCCAAAGCCCAGCGTGCCCCTGGCATCCGACTGCCCAGCATCCTGCCTTCATCTGACCTGGGTAGGTGGCACACGAGCTCGGGCACTGTTGTATTGCTGAGCATGTGACACTCGCTACCTCTGTCATGCTGAGTCTGGGACTGGAATGGTTCCTGCTGCCATAAGTGTGGTGGAAATGCCTTCTCCCCCCTGTAGTTCAGGGCTGCTACCCAGCCCTCCTGGGGCATGAGGCAATGAGGCTTTCAACCAGGATCTGTTCTGTGTCTGGAACAGGTAGGAAATGCCGTGCACGGGGGAGGGTTTTACCACGAAACATCCAACATGAGTATTTGGACAGTGGCACAGTTGAGAAAGAAGGGCTTTGTCATAGGATTGTACTGCTCTGCTTCAGTGGGTGGCTTTGCTCTGTTTTGTGTTACATGGTGAGGGGCAAACGCTGCCTGCATAGGGAGAACCACGGGTATCTGAACACTGCAGCCTGGGGAATGCTGGGCAGAAAGGGTTTCATCCTCCAGGAGAGGGCAGGCAAGAGGGTCCTCAAAAGGCAGTGCTTTCAGATGTCTCTATTACTGTGTCACAGCACCCATGCTCTCCGCACTGACCCAACCTCCTTCCAGTGCCTTTGCTGGAACAGTTAAAAGAAACAGGAGCAGGTTCCAGCTTGTACTGTACATACAAATCCTCACATGGAATCTGTGAACTGTCAGTTTGATGCAGGCGATGCGTGAGACCGCAAACATCAGAGCTGACTGGGCTGAGGCAGTTCCCAGGGTGTCAGTCCTTGAGAGAGGAAAAAAGGCATCTCGAGCAGAATTCAGCTTCCTAATGGGAAAAAACAACTTGGGGTGATTCAAGTATCTCCTATGTGCCAGAGCTGGGGGGAATTGTTCAAGTTGGATGTTGTCCCAGTTGGTATGAGATGATGGGGTGTGCTGTGATCTCTGCTCCACAGGAGTGGTGCTGCAGGGAGGACACCTCTGCTTGGGGCAGGCATGTCCCGTGCCTGCTTGAGAAGAAAGGGAATCAAAACCGAATGAGGCAGAGATGGCTTTCACCCTGACACGTGCAGACAGATATGCAATTTCCCTTTTCCATCATGTTCTTTGCTCAAAGCAAAGAGCAGGCTGCAGAGGCGCAACCTGCTGCATGCAGAAAAGGGGCCTGTCCTCACCTTGCCTCTCGCTCCTGCATGCGAGGGGCTGTTTGAGAGCTATTTCCAGCTTTGCATAGGGGCATTTCTAGCTTCTTGTTGCCGTTTCCCACATTATGGTAAGCAGGAAATGGATGGAGGCACTCATCCCTCCCTGTTCCTGTCCTTGAGAAAAGCTGTGTGTGAAGGATGCTTGGTCACAGGAGTTCCCTCTGTGTCAGGGCTGATGGAGCGGGTGGACACACCACGGCGATAGCAGTTTTCTGTCTTCACACCTTCTCAGCAGCAAGCCCTGCAATGCATTTATTCTTAGCGGCCTTCTATTAAAACAGAATTCAGCTGGGAAATGATTGTGCTGGTTTGAGTCCTCCCTGAACAAACAAGTGCTGAGAGCCATCTGGTTTGGTTCAGATTTGGCTATTTTCTTCCAGGGTGGCATTTGCAAAAGTTGAGGATTTTTGCTAGGAGCAGTATTTATAAAATGAGGTGGTTTCAGGTTCCCTTGAGCTTTTCCCTTTGAGAAAGAGTGATTTCCTAGGAAATTTGGGATGATGGAGGGGTGGTGGTGGTGTAGTTTGTTTCAGCCTGGTATCTCCACTAACTAGTGCAAGACCAGGGCAGCTGGGTGCTATGGAGTGTAATGATGGGCAGCATGTGATGCTGATGATGGTCCTGAACACCCCAAGGTCAGTACACAGCTCCTTGTCCTGCTCAAAAGCAGTGAAGCAGGATGCAGTGCTGGGGGGGACAGGGACATCTAGGCCTAAGCATCCAGCACATGTAAGTCCTCTCCCCAAGGAGACCGTGAACCTTGGATAATGTGGGCAGAGGTTTTATTTAGTTCTGAGGCAGGGCTCAACCCGAGTGGATTTTTACTGCATGAGTTTTTAGTGTTTAAACCGAGCGACTCTTTGAACTGATGTGGTTTCTGAGGGACGTGTCTCTTCCTCTCTGAATGCATGTGCCATAAACGCTCCCAAAAAAGTCGTCCCTCTCCTGTCTGGTGTCGCTAGCTCTGGTGATGCAATCACACTTGCAATAGGTCAGGTTTTCCATCAAGGCCTTGTGTCACAGGAATGTCTTGGATTTTCACATCCTAAAAGCAAGTTTTCAGCATCAGGGTTATGTCAAAAGCCTACAAATGTGACCAGGGGCACCCAAGCTCCTCATCTTATGCTGCAATGGGCCAGGGTGAGAGTGGCCTGGAGCAGGGAGGAGGATGTGGTTGACCTGGGGATGCAGGAGGGATGAGGGCAAGGGGCTGGAGAGGGGAGGAATGGGAAGGCAGCTCACTTACCAGAAGGTGTCTGTCCTGGGAGCGGGCTGCACTGTGCAGTCAGCACTTGTTTGAGCAGGAGCAATACAAGTTGTCAGGTGGAAAGCATTGCCTCCCCTGATAACTTCATTGTGCTGAGCAACCTCCTAGCTCTGAGCAAGGGAAATCAATGCACCAGAGCCAGGCTGCCCATGAGGCAGGAGACCCAGCCCAGGAGCTCCTGAAGGGACCAGATGAGAGGGTTTCAGGTAGGAGTAGCAGCAGGGTTGGGGTTGCTCCCAGGGAGGTTGCATGGGACACTGGGGATACTCGGGACACTCTTGTCTTTGGCTGGCCCAAAAGCTGTGGTTATGTGCAGGGTGGCTGGAAGGGGTGTGAGAGAAGGAATGCAATGGAGGGAGAGCTGTCTGTGGCCTGTTCTGGTAGGTGCTATTTCAGAAGGTCTGCTCCTTTCCCCAGCAGGGTCAAGAAAAGCCTTAAATTCCCTTTCCTTACCTGGTTCCCACTTTCTAGATGAAACCAGATTTCTTTCAAAGCGTCTTTCTCTGCAGGTCGATGAAGCCATTAACAGAAAGAGGTCTTTGTTGCTTCATAGCTTTTTGGTAGCACATTTGCAAGAATGAATATTAATTGTGCAAAGTGCTAATGAGCATTCAGGCTGTGCAGCCCAAGGATGGCACCATGCACGCAGCTGCTTGCTCTTGCTACGAACCTGGCTGCCACCACTGTGGCCAAGCAGCTCCAGAGAGCTTTTCAGTGCTGTGATTCCATGTGGATGCTTGGGACCATGGCAGGGACCATTGGGACTATTTGTGGTACCAGAGTAGTGAGGCTGGAAGGCACTTGAGGTTTTGTAGCAGTCAAAGAGCTCTTCCAAATAGCATCGTGCACACACAGCTTGGGATGTCACATTAATGTTAAACATGGGGAAGAAGCAGGAGCAGGAGCTGGGTGTGCTTGGCAGTTTGTTTCTTTGGGTTTGTATGCTCATGCTTTCTGCTTCATTGCCCCCTGGCATGCACAAGGGAGGAGATGGGGGTATGGGTTTTAAAAAGGCTTTATAAAAAATTACTTTCCATGAAATATTCAGGCCAGGCTGATTTCTCTTTAAAAACTGGTCTAATTACTCCTGCAAGGCTTCCAGTGCTCCTGGTCTCGTTGCGTTTGGAGGGAGGCAGCAGGAACGCTTGACTTGAGATGGGCTGGTTTGTATTCATTACAGGGAGCTGATCACTATATTCCTGTTTGGAGATGGGGATCAGTGGGTTGGTTTGTTCCTGTGAATATTTGCTGGTGATGGTCTAAGGGCAGGAAAGGAAATGGAGGCAATTTAGCAACATCTTGGGTGCCCTAGGGACAAGACTGATGCCGCTTGTGCTCTAGGTGTGCTGGGCTGTGCACTGTGTGTATCCCACTGCTCCCTCCTTGCAGATGTGTGGGAGCCAGTGGTGGGGAGTGCATCCGCTTTGCTAGGAAGGGGAATGCTCCAGGAAGCATTAGGTGTGATCCCAAATTAGCATCCCATTCACTTGCTTCTAACAGTGTTAGCTCTGCAAGGCTAATAGGCCTTTAGAATGAGGTCTCTTGTCATCAAAATCAGCAGCTCTGACTCAGAATGCACGGAGGGAGCAGACTTGCTGAATAAGGCAATGTAGGTGTTGAGTGCTGGCCTGGCTGCAGCAATGCTGTGAGGCTTGAGAGAATCAGTGTCGGAGCCTGGGAGGGGTCCTCAGTTCCCGTCTCGGTGGCTAAGCCATGGGTGAGGGGGATGAAGGCGTGAGGAGGATGAAGGCGTGAGCATCAAAGCCAGGCAAACCGTGGAGCGTTCCCAAGTGCTGTGCCATGTTCCACAATTAATCACTTCCACCCACATTGCACCTTCCCCCTCCCCTAAATCCTCCCTCGCCTGGTGCTGGAGTGGGGGAACGGAGGCAGCTCCAGTTTTATGAATCAATCAAAGCCGATGCCTGCTTTTCAGAGCTGCTGATTTAGAGAGCCCTTTGCAAGTGTGTGCAGTATGATTTCTTATCAGAGCATGGCTCTGGAAGAGCCTGCCAAGAGGAGCTCTTCCAGCTCCCAGCCACATCCTGGGGAGCCGGGCTGAGTGGTCTTTTCATCTACAAATAAAACAAACAGGAACAAAGAAGGCAATAATATTGACTTTCATCATTGATATTGCCATTTATCTCAGTAATAATTAGTATTTCTATTGCTGGAAGGGTATAGCTCATAATCGCACTGTTTCAGGGGAGTTTATTAATGTCATCACCAAGAACAGCCAGGCACAAAGTGCTGGGTGAGTGGGGTGGTGGGCTGGGAATGGAGAAGAGCTGGAAATGGAGGAAAGGTAGGAGGTGCAAAGGGGCATGTGAATGCTGTGGGGAGCAGCAGAGCTGAAAGGTTGAGCTTGGGCATGGGCAGAGGCTGGCTCAGCCCTGACCTAATGCTCCTGTTGTGCCTGGGTTGAGGTGTCTGCTGATCTCAAGGTCCCCGTCTGCCCCTTGCTGCTTCCTCCAGCACAGCCAGAGCAAGCCCCACTTGTCTGTGTCGAGAAGGGCAAGACTGGTGCTTTGCGGTGGTCCAGGGATGACGGATGCGCTGTGAGATGCAGTCACAGCATCTTTTCTCTCAGCGTGATGCTGCTGTAACAACAGCTCCCCCACGTCACCCGCACACCAGGCAACGTGGGAAACCAGGGCAAGCTCTTGCCTCTGTCCCCATCTGCCCCCAGGATGCCTGTGCCATTCATGCACCAGCTTCCTGCAGCATCTTTAAGGAACCCCTCACAGTGCTGCCGGCGGGTCCTTGTTCTGTCCCTGTTCTGTGTGCCTGGCCTCGTCCTCCCCTGGGGTCCCAGAGCAGGGGGACACTGAGGTTTCAGCACTGGTGCTGCTGCTTTCCTATGTTGCTGTGGAAGCTTTGGCACCTGACTGCTCCGTGCATCATCCTGAATCTGTCTGGAGATCCATTCTCTGCATCTGTTTATTTGTTTTAATTGTCCTATTAAGTGCATGCTGTAGGCCCGCCCGGGAGGGATGGCTTCTGGAATGCAGAGTCCTGAGCATTATCAATTCCACAGGAAACACTGGCACCACAGCCGTGGGGACAGACGCGTGGCAAATGCAAATGCAGGGCAGTGTTTTTATTGGGATTTAAATGAGTTTAAGGCTGTTCAGAATTACAATGTGATCTGAGCCAGGAGGGGCTTGTAAAACTGGTACGAGTTCATATATTATACAGTAAACATGCCAAACCCTGTGGCTCCTGCTGAGCACCTTCCCTGCAAGGTGGGGAAAGGAGCAGAGCAGCTCTAGGGCTCCATCATGTAGGTCCCCATGGGGGAAAGGGCTGTTTGAGGTGGGAGGAGAAGGGCTAAAAGGCTCAGCTGCGGAGGTCCCTATTACCAAATGTGAGCCTGTGGTGCAGTTTAGGCTGGTGGATGGCGATGGTCTCCGGCTGGAAGGGGGGGTTCTGGATGTGTTTTGGGGCAGGGAACACTTCACCCATGTAGTGCTCCACTGGAACAACATGGCAGTGGGTGCTAGTGATGTCTCAGTGCTGTGCACCAGGGAATCAGGGCAGTGCACCCTCCCTCCTCAGTGAGTTGTGGCTTCCCTGGGTGCTGGTGCAGGGCATGGGGGCCCTTCCGTGGGCCTGATCCCACTCCAGGTTCCTGATAGCAGGGAGCTTTCTTCACTCAGTCCAGGATGTGCCAGCCCCAGCTTGCACCTCTCTGGAGAACTCATAGTACCCGTGTTGCACAGACATGGCTCATGAGGCTTTAATGGATGTTATTGTAATCTATGGCTGTGTGGGGAGTTGTGCAGAGATGGAGGAGGGATGGGTGATGTGGCAGAGCTGGATGTGCCCAGGCACCCTGGGAATGAGCCACCACAGTGGGTACAACAGATTCCTCGTCCGCTCCCTCAGCCAGAACAGCCATAAAAGGGAAGTTTGAGCTATTGGCTTGGGATGCTTGTGCCTCGCCTCATTTCAGTGCTGTGCTTTTGATCTCTGAAGGCTGGAGCTGAATATTTGAATGAGAGCTACGTGGCTGTATTGAAATCCTAGACAAAATGCCTTTTGTGCCTCCCTGCATGTTTATTTGCGTAAGAGAGTGTTTTGCTGGAGAAACACGGGAAGGAGCTCGAGGGAGAGGAGTGAAGGTGGGGGGAGAGCACTGGGGAACTCGCAGTACAATTCCAGGACACTTAAGAGCCTCTTATTGTCAATGGTGAGACAATGACATCGGAGGCAGCTCTGCCGATTGTCTGAGAGAAATCGCTTTGCTTGTTGGTATCTCGCTGGTTAAATTTCTGGGTTAGATGTACAAAGCACAGGAGAAATGCAGAAACACATCTCTATGCATATGTACATGTCTCTGTATCCCTAGTTATCGCCCATAAATGACCTTGCATGAAATAATGTCATCATCCTGCACGGTGCTGCTGAGCTGGGTGTTTGCATTGTAGGTGTGGGGAGTGACCTCCTCTCGGTCCTGTTGTGAAGCCACCAAGGTGCTGGCTCCCATGGCAGGATGGGGCTGGCAGTGTGTGCCCCAGGAGGGAGCATCCTCACACCTCCCCTGAAAGAATGGTTTTGCTCTCTCCATTGGGAAGAGCCTTTGCTGACAGGTAATGTGCTGCTAAAGCAACCTGCTTCCCCCAGAGGAGGAAACTGCTGCTGGAGCCTGCGGGAGAGGTGAAGGTGATGGGGATGGGGATGTGACAGACAGCAGCCCCGCTCCCCTGTCCTACTTGGAGGGGAGGTGGCAGGCTGGGGCTGCAAAGGCACCCTGATAAGGAGCACTGGTGGAATTGGGTGGTGGTGGAGAGGCAATTGCTCAGCTCTCCCCTCCCTGCCAGTGCCCAGCTCTGTGCCAGCCCCATGTGAGGATGCAGGAGGAGGGCAGCAGGGTCATGCTGGCTGGGAGCTGTGTGCTGCATCCAGCAGCCCAGATCAAAGGGACATCAGCCAGTGACATCACTAGAAGCCTTTAATACCCAGCCCTGGAGCAGGGTTTACCCAAGGGACCCGTTTCCTTTCACGAACATAAAACACCCCAAACTGTGTCAACTTGACATTCAGGAAACTTTCATACCTTTTAATTCATTTAACAGTTGAGCTAATTGCAGTGCTATTTTTGTTAGTTTTTTGGTTCATTCTGGCTTTGTCCTTATATGCTTTTTGTTCTTTAAAGCCATTTCATTATGGTGTTTATTACCTGTGCTGGATCTGTGGGAGGATGGGAGAAGGAGGAGGGATACCCCAGCTGTACCCACGTGCCAAAGCCTTTGGTAGCTCTGGTGAAGCCGGCTGGTCTCAACAAATCAAGACAATAGAATTGTATGATCATTTAGGTTAGAAAAAGACCTTTAAGATCCAGCCTAACCCTTAACTTTGCACTGCCAAGTCCACCACTAAACTGTGTCCCTAAGTGCCTCATCATCTGGATGCCTTGAGTATCTCCAGGGATGGTGATTCCACCACTGCCCTGGGCAGCCTGTTCCAATGCCTGACAACTGCTTTGGTGTAGAAATGCTTCCTAATAGGCAGTCTAAGCCTCCCCTGGTGCAACTTGAGACTATTTCCTCTTGTCCCATCCCTTGTTCCTTGGGAGCAGAGCCCAGCCCCTCCTGGCTCCATCCTCCTCTCAGGCAGCTGGAGGCAGCCATCAGGTCCCCCCTGAGCCTTCTCTTCTCCAGACTGAACCCCCCAGGTCCCTCAGCCCTTCCCCATCACCCTTGTGCTCCAGGCCCTGCACCAGCTCCATTGCCCTGCTCTGGTCCTGTTCTAGCACCTCAGTGTTTCTCTTGTAGTGAGGGTCTCAACATCACACGTGGGTGCTTGGGACGCAGCCTCAGCAGTGCTCAGGGGGATGGATGGTCACTGTCCTGCTGGCCACGCTACTGCAGAAGCTGCTGCTTGTTCTGGTGGTGGTTGAGAAGTGCCCCTTCAGCAGCACTGGGAGAGCTGGCAGACATGCCTGAATTGTTTGGGCAGAAAAACACCAAAAAGAAAGAAACTATCCCAGGGTTTCACGGTGCTGCTTCCTCTGTGATGTAATGGCCATTTTCCTTTAGGAGGAAAACTTTGGTTGTAAAGTTCCTTGACTTCTAAAGAACTGTGAAAACCCTTAGACATGTCCAGATGTAAAGTGAAACGTTGCTGTGCTCCTCTACGCTTTAGATTCACAACATTTAACAGAGGACATTTTCTTCTATTAAGCTAATTCCCACTAAATTGTCAAAAATACGGGAAAAATTATTACAGTAATGGTAATGTGCTTTCACAGCCTTGCCTTTTACCACAGCTAATGGTGCTCTTTCATTCCTCCTGCTCTCTCAGCTGTCTCCACTTCACTCAGACCCCCATATGTGCCCTCGCTGTGCCCAAACTCACAGCAGCTCTAACCATGTTATGGACTGAAGTCACCAGGTTTTGCTGATGCTTTCCCTTACCTGTGGTTTTCCAGAGAGATGAGCTCAAGTTGAAGCTGTACCAGCCTCCAGCCTTGCGCCTTTGCACTAAGGTTCCCTATAGCATTCATACCCCACAACTTTGGGCACTGGCCTGCCTAGATCTAAACCATCAGGCTTCTCATTGTGTTCTGTCTCCCTTTGGGGTGCCACCCCACTGCCCCAACTGATGCTCTCAAGGTCAGGAGCAGTTTGCAGCCTCCCTTCCCCCTGCCCAGTGTGATCCCATCTCGCCCTGCACACATGAGCATCAGCAAGGTGCAGACCTGGGGAAAGATATCAAGAGCTGTTACAGCTTACATAAATGGATCCATTTTCATTCTCCTGCTTGTCTGCTTCAGTCAAAATACAACGCCGCAGCTACCGATGCTTGGTGTCATTGCCGACCACAGTGAGCTGATGCATGTGCTGCTGTGGTAGGTGCTCCATCTCCCCATACCGCAGCTGTCCTGAGCCCGCACCACAGCCTCTGGCGCTGCCTTTACCCCTGGCCCCTGGGAGCCCGCAGCGTGCCCTGCTCTGAATCATGTCTCCCACTGAATGGTAGCTCCTTGTGGGCTCTGCAGCTGCCAGGCTGCAAACCACAGCCTTCTGGGCTCATCTCCCAGCTGAGGAGCTGCTGCCTGGGGCCTCTGCATGCTCAGTATGAGCAGGAGCATCCCCCTGTGCTTGCTGCAGCCCAGCTGAACCCATCATAGGAGCAGGAAGCTCCAGCCCATGGGGATCCTGGAGCAGTGCTTGGTCACGTTGCTGAGCTCTTGCTGTTCAATAGGCACATATGTACACATGGACACGCACATACTGCAGTGCCCTTGAGGTGTCTGGCAACTGGTGTCTTCATCTTCATTACTTAGGGGCTGCAACAAGCGTCTCTGTCTGCCTGTTGCTCCATGGGATGCTGGGGATGGCTGTGTGGCTGGGAATGGTAGGGATGAGAGATAGTTCCTGATGCAGAGAGGGGCAGTGGAGGCTTGTGTGCTCAACACACCGCTTGGACCACCTTAGCCAGGGCATGGTGATGGCCATGGAGCTGGCCCTGTGAGCAATTAAAGATGTGATGTGAGATGAGTGCGTGTATAGTGACCTGTGCTTCCTTTCCTGTTCTCCACCACACCTCCACCCATTCCTTGGCACCTGGACACCCCTCCTGTTGAGCTGGGGCCTCTGCTTTGGGGTCAGTTGGCTTGCTTCTGCCACTGCATTAGGTGCAGAGATGCTGTGCGTGGCACGGAGCTCTGTGTGTGTGTGTGTCAAGCCTGGTCTGTGTGCAGGTGCTTGGATCTAGCACTAGGCTCACAGATGCTTTGGGTGAGCCTCTGCTGTTGTATTTTTTCCCTTTTACTTCTCCCTTAAAAGCCATTGTTAATCTCCTTTGGAAATGTGGGAGCTGTGGAGATAAGTGCCTGCTGTGACTGATAGCTGGCTGGAGGGTGCCTTTGTCAGAGGGCTGGATGTGGACGGTGGTGCCCTCCAGCAGCCCTGCTCCATGATCATGCACCATCATGGATGAGGCATCATGTCTTTGTTCAATACCTGCAAATTGCTCATTACAGAGGCTCCTGCTCCATGAACAGGGCCTGGGCACAGGGAGCAGACAATATGAGTCCTGAAACCTCAATGCACGGAGCAATTTCCATCAGAGGCTTTCACACCTTTTCTTTCTCCTCTCTTTTCTCTCTTTCATTTCTCCTCTGTTAGAAAGACATGGAAACGGGTCTCTTGAGCTTTGATCGTGAGCTCAACACCACCCCTGGTGTGGGCAGAGCAGATGATGGGCTGTGGAGTTGTGGCACAGCAGCAGTGGAGCCGCAAAACCCTTCCCATCATGAGCCAGACGGAGGCAGAGGGCACCAGCCATCTCCCATCCCATCCCATCACCCTGAAATGTCACTTGCTTTTAAATGCACTGGTAGTTTAAAATAAGAATAACCTGCTCCAGGGCTTCTTAAACCGTGGAATTAAATATGGTTCTGGTCTCTAGGCAGAGCCTGACTCTTCATTTCTGAATCTGCTCAGCCAAGCGAAATATTGCAGGGGGGAAAGAAATCAATATTTCTCAGGCCCAGCATGGAGAGGGAGCTGTCTGTGTGTGGCTGCAGGAGTGCAAGTGCAGGTGTGCACACACAGGGTGGCAGCGTGCGGGTGGCATGCGTGAGCGCAGCACATGAGAGCACCAAGGCAGACGTGATGGGGATGTGGTGTTTGGGATGCCAGGGCTGTGGGTGCTGCTCTGGGAATGTCCATCACACTTGGTTTTATGGCTGGGGACACAGCTGAGTTTCTGTCCTTGTGGTTCCCAGCACAGCCTTTCAGATAAGGAAATACAGCATTCGTGGTATCATGTCATGTAATTTAGTGGTCAGCAAACGACTGTGAGCAGATGCATTGTAGCTCTCCTGGTTTCTGGTGCGTGGAGCTGAGCTGCACAGGAGATGGGACTGATGATGTTTTCTAGCTGAGAAGACATTGCTCTGTGACCCACAGGCCCCATTATTTGGAGGTTGTCAGTGTTTCATATAATAGACAGGGGCTCTCACTCTTGTGTGTGTCATCTGTCACATGGAGTTGTTTCTGTGTGGTGGCAGGACCCCCATTCCAAGGGCTGCTCTGGGTGCCATATGTGCTACACTGAGTGGTCCATAGCAGTGTACCCTGTACACGGCTGTCTCCTGCCCAGGTGATGTGGGCTGGTGGGGAACGGCTCCTGGTATCAGCATCACTGAAAATTCCCATCCTTCCCTGCAATAAAGGGCTCAGGCTATAGCTAGGGACTACAGTTCAGGGGAAGATTAAGCTGACTTTGAAAGGTCTAAGTTCCCCATGTGGCCAGTGCCCAACCCTTCTGTGCCCTCTCGCTGCCTCACAGAGTCCTAATGTTCTCCTCTCTGCCCCTGTGTCCCCTCTGTGGTGTATGGTGGTGGGAGGAAGGAGCTGCGTTGGGATCAGGAGCAGAGGAGGACCTCCATCTGCAGCAGAGCGGAGAAGGGCAAGAGTTACTGACCTGCTCTGGCATCTGACCAAGCCACATGTGCTCACCCCTCCCAAAAAGCCTCTCTGATAGCTTAATTTCTTAATTGCTGTCTGTGATCAGGATGTCAGCTCTGGCTCTGCTCCAAGACACCTCACATCCAGCAGCCCGGGGCTCTCCATCACCTTGCTTGGTCACTACTTTCAACTCACCCGCTTGGAGAATCTCCCATCTCCATTCAAGGCCACCTCTGCTGTCCCGTGGGCATCAAGGCCAGTGTTGAGAGAGCTCAGGATGCTGAGGAGTGCCAACACCTGGAGCAGATCAGACCCTCGGGTGCCTGGTGCAGGGCTCAGCATGGAGAGCTGGGGGTGAGGCTCTGGGAAGGGACCCACAGAGAGCTCTGTGGGGTCTGGCACTGAGCTGATGGGAGCTCCTGCTGGCTCCGGCCATCCGGATCAGGCAGTGCTGGGAAGCCATGCAGCAGGAGCATACGCGCTGCAGCACAGTGAGGCTCTATATCTCAATAAGCACCACTCAAAGGCAGACCTGAAGATAAATATTTGAAGAGGAAATAGTACTCTCTTCTATTGTCTCTTCTCCTTTCCTCTCTCCCTCCCCACCACACTTCTGTCTTTTACGTCTCACTGAACATGAGAGCTCGTTGTTAAAGGGGTTTTGTTTTCTTGTATTTTTTCCCTTTCTCTGCCCTCCCAGTGAAGAAACTCCAGGAGCTGCACTATTAACAGTTCAGCCCTGTACAGCAGCAAGGGCTGTCTTCACACCAAGCTTGTCCATGCTCAGGATGCTGGGTGCTTGTTTTTCTTCTCTGTTGCTTAGTTTGCCATGACAAAACACAACTAGATGGCTGTTTCTTCTGCAGGGAGCAGAGAGATGATGGGATCAAGCTGTCTGAGAATAAATCTGTAAGTGTGCTTCAGCCCAACCCTGCATTCTCATTCCTGATTCTTGGTAGCTTTGGCTTTGTGCAGGGCAGAGTGAGCAGGTCAGCAGTGCCATGAATGATACTGGTTCCTGTTGGCTTTGGTGGGAAAGGTTAAAACTGGGCCAGGAGGAAGCATCTGGTCTTGTGTCTTGCTGGAAACAGGAGTGAAGGACTGTTAAGCTGCAGATGGATGTGAAGGTTGGGGCCTGTGGCACTGCATGTGCTCCAAGTCAGAGGGGAGCTTATGGAGGCAGTGGCTTTTCACACATGAGTGGGGGAATCAGCCTCTCGCCTGGCACCGGCTGAGGTCTGGGTACCCGAAGGCAGATGAGCCCTGCACAGGAATGGTGCGCATCCCATGGATGGGGCTGTCAGCGAGGTCCTCCAAGGACAAGAGCTGGTGAAAGCAGGGGTGGTGTGTGCAGGAGTTGGTCCTGGAGTAGGGAAGTGAGTGCAGAGTCAGCCCATGGGCTGTATGATCTGCATTGGAGGATCCGTGGGCTGGGAAAGGAGCATTGGCATCATGTAGAGCCCTCCTCCGAGCGTGAAGGGAAGTGTTAGGAGAAATCTAGTGTAAAAGTAGAGGTGAAGAGTGGTAGTGAGAAGGGAATGAGGAAGAGAAGGGAAAGGAAAGACTCCAAGGAGGAAGTGGGACTGAAAAACACAGAGGTGTTTTAAGGGTATCCGAGATGTCACAGGCAAAGGAAATAGTCCAGGGAAGATGTAACTTGGAGAGAAGACTTCCTGCTTGGCTGCGAATGTTTGCTAAGTTTCTCTGCTATATTTAGCAGGCTCTGTGCCCTTTGGAGAACTCTCCCCGCAGATGGCAGAGGAGCAGCTTGCCAAATGGTGGATGCCGTGCTGCATCGGAACGGGGTGCCCAGTGTTCAGGGAGAGAAGTTTAATGTGGGCTTTGCCCTTTCAGCAGCAAAGCCAAGCATCTTGCTTTGCTGCCCAGTGGATGGGGCTGCCAGATGGCTAAATATTTGCTTGTAAATTAGCAGTTGAAAACGTGCGATGTATAGACCTAAACTGAAGAAACCCAGGGCCTGGATTGCACTCTCCCTCCTTCAGAGGGTGGTCTCTGCAGGGCATGGTTGGGTGGATCCATGACGGGAGCAGCACAGGTTGATCTCCAAGCAAACAAACATGGGTACTGCGTTGCCATCTCTCTCCTCTTCATTGGCACACTCGTGGGCCATTACTGGTGTGTGCAGCCTCTGGCTGTGTTTGCTTTAAACCAATATGCAGAGAAACACGACTTTTCTCTCTAGGAAGAAAACCCCTGAGCTTATTCTGTGTCTGTGCAGTATCTCACTGAATGGGATATGACTGGAATTACATTTCCAGGCACTAATGTAATATAAGTACTCATAATTTGTGTGTGTGAACGTGTGGGGATAGGCAAC
The DNA here is from genome assembly GCF_033783945.1 of Neopsephotus bourkii. Taxonomy (NCBI): domain Eukaryota; kingdom Metazoa; phylum Chordata; class Aves; order Psittaciformes; family Psittacidae; genus Neopsephotus; species Neopsephotus bourkii. The sequence goes on along the minus strand of NW_026900826.1, from coordinate 10,035,296 downwards.
ATAGCAATCCCGTGCTGTGCAGCCCCGAGCAGCATCCCACACGGTCCTGCCTGTGAAACGGCTTCGTGGCTCACTTGGGGTATCTCTGCATCACGCCTGATCCGAGCCTCTATGATGGGGTGGGAAGTGGGGAGGGAAAGCCTGAGATACGCTGAAAGATTTTGTCTATGGGGAATGGGGCCCAGAGGGATATCCACAGAGAATCTCACCAACGTACTGTTAATGCTGCCTTCTGCGAGTCCTCCCAAATCATGGGGCTGCCCACTCCCTGCTCTCCACCCCAGAGGCATAATTTACTTTAAAAACAAGTAAATATTAAACTACTGGCTTCCTTTTATTTGCCATCTGAAAACACTCTGCTCTGACTCCATGTTCTCCAGTGTTCCTGTGCAGGCAGAAGGGCTGGCCCCTCTCCTCTCCCCTTGGTTCCTAATGAAAGCCAAGCTTCCCGCATCTTAACTTGACTCCAGGGGCTGTGGCTCTGAGAAGCTCTACCTCTGTAATACTGGCAATAAAATCATAAGAGCTGGCTACGCTGCTGTAAAACTTTTATTGCTGTGTGAAGAGGAACAGAGGATCCTCCCTCCCTCCCTCCCTCCCTTCTCCCCATCCCTGCGGCTCCCAGCTCTTGCTCTGCTCCCTCTCCAGCCATCGGAGCCTTTGTGCCAGCCAGCATCCCATTTCCCTCTGCTCCACTTGATCCCCTCCTCATCCTGCCTCCCTGGGGCTGCTCTGCCACCACTCTTCCCTGGTCCAGCTTCGGCAGCTCTGCTCCTGACCTTGTCCTCACTGATGCTGCTCGGCTGCGCGTCAGCTCTCCCTTTGCGTGCATGACCGCAGTGAGAAGAGCTGGAATAGCTCCCTGCGTGGTTAGGCCATCCCTGCGTTTTGCCTTTCATGGCGACTAGGAGCGTCGTCTGCCTTCCCACACCATCCCCAGCCGTATTTATAGATCGCAGCGGCATTATCCGTGTGGATGCAGATTGTGCATGATGGTTTTCTATAAATACAAACGCTCTGTAATTATCGTTAAAACTATTTAGCCCAATTCAAAGGTAGATTAAATAATGAATGTGTGTGTGATATGCCTGCCGACATCAACAAATGGAAAGAGGCATCTCTGGGTGCATATCTGGAGGATTCCCTGCTGAAGAAGCTGGGGGAGGAGAGCAAGGAGGGAGCTGAGCAGTTGTATTGCTGTAAATGTGCCTTTCACATGGGTTGAGGTGGTGTGGTGTTGATTGATGGGTGATCTTGGGACCAGAAAGATAGGTCGTCCAGGAGACACCATAGCAAGGGATGGACACGGAGGACCGGCACCTGCAGAAGCCACTTGGTATTCACAGCTACCTATTGCTGTGCATCTTTTCCCTCTGCTTTCCCTGCTCCTCAGGAGCAGTAATTTCAGGCTAGGCTGCTGATGGAGAGCAATGGAAGGCATATGATAAGGCTCCCCAAAGCCTCTCAGCCCCTTGTTTGGTATGGTAATTGATTTTCTGAGGCCATGCCTATCCCAGTGTGTTTCCTTTCCTGCTGGTCTCTCCCTGGTGCACAGCAGAGCCCTCGGAGGGTACCAGCTCTGTCCCCAGTTCCAGCCCTCCCAAGAGAAAGGAAGAGGGGACCTTTAGCAACATGAGCCCATGGATAGACTCTTGGTGAGTCCTTGCTGAGGACAACATGGCACGTTGACGGGATGCTGTAAGGGGACCATACACTCTGGGTACCCCAGGAGGGGAGTTTGCAAAGCCAATGGAAGGATGAGGTAGATGTCATCACTGCTTTTAACATGGGAACCTCCATCTCTCCCTTCTTGTCCTCTCACAGGCAATAACTCCCTCAGCTCGTGTGTGGCTGCAGCATCTCAGCCCTTCCCTGGCTCTGTGTCACATTGTGGGATGCTCTCCTGCCCCAGGGACAGCAGCATTAGTACCAGCGAGGGAAGCGGGGCTGGGAGGAAGGTCTTCATCACCCTAACTAATAACTGTGAGCTGACAAATTGAATTATCCCTTTTCCAGTTGCCTGCACTATTGATCAGAGAAAAGGTTTGTGGTTTTGTTAGGTGGGTTTTTTTCCCTTTCCTTTTTCCTTTTAAGTTATAGTTGCAATGTCCTGGGGGCTTATAATGATCTAAATAAGGTCAGGTTAACAGAGGAATCAAATATGCTCTGGCAGCAGAAGCGTGGGCTCTTCCTGGAGACTGAGTGGAGAAGGAAGCGGAGGAGGGAGCAGCAGCAGCAGCTCCCGGTCCTCAGGGCCATGGTGCCTGCAGGGTCCAGCCACAGCCTCCTGCTCCTGGGGAGGGCAGTGCTGCAGCAGAGGGTGGGTTGCAGGGTGGGACCAAGCAGGCAGCTGATGGAAGGTGATCAGCATGGGGTGAAACTGGAGTGAAAGCTCCCCATGACCTGACTTCAGTGAGCGCTTGAGCCCAGAACCCCCCGTGTGCTGGGCTGCACCCCCAGAGCGTGAGCAGCAGCTCAGGGAGGGGATCCTGCCCCTCTGCTGTGCTCTGGGGAGAGCCCCCCCTGCAGCCCTGATCCAGCTCTGGGGCAGCAGCACAAGAGGGACCTGGAGCTGTTGGAGCGAGGCCAGAGGAGGCCATGGAGATGCTGCGAGGGCTGGAGCAGCTCTGCTCTGGAGCCAGGCTGAGAGAGCTGGGCTGGGGCAGCCTGGAGAAGAGAAGGCTCCTGAAGGGGAGACCTTAGAGCAGCTCCAGTGCCTAAAGGGGCTGCAGGAAACCTGGAGAGGGGCTTGGGACAAGGGCCTGTAGGGACAGGCCAAGGGGAATGGCTTGAACCTGCCCGAGGGGAGACTGAGCTGAGCTCTTAGGCAGAAGCTCTTCCCTGTGAGGGTGCTGAGGCGCTGGCACAGGGTGCCCAGAGAAGCTGTGGCTGCCCCATCCCTGGCAGTGCTCAAGGCCAGGTTGGACACAGGGGCTTGGAGCAAGCTGCTCCAGTGGAAGGGGTCCCTGCCCGTGGCAGGGGTTGGAGCTGGGTGAGCTTTAAGGTCCCTTCAACCCAAACCACTCTATGAAACCAGACCCTACCACAGCAGGCACCATATGGAGGGCTGCTTGGAAATGGGGTAATGTGTGTGGGAGAGGCAGTACAAGTGCATGGCTCATCCCAAGCAGTGTGTCCGGAGATGTGGGGTCCATCAGGGGCTATCTGCCACCTACCCCATGTCATGGAAAATCGCTGCCCAGGCTGCTTGAATGTCACCCATCCTAACTGGGGGGCTGCCGAAGGGGATGCATGAGGGGATGAAAGGAGCCAGGATTTGACTGGGCACAGCTTTGTCCAGCATCTCCCTGTGTGGTCCCTGCCTGAGGAAGCTGACGGTGGCTGGTTCTGTGCTTGGGTGCCGAGATCCTGCTGTGAACTCAATTAAAGCTGTGCTGGGGGAAGAGGGAATAAATTACCCAGATGAAAAGGATGAGTGAAAAAGCGCAGGCAGAGAAATGCCAACCCACCTTTGAAAGGCTTTATCAGCCTCGGACACGTGTCACCTTGGCAGCAGGAGAGCTCCCCACTGTCCTCCTTTGTGTCCCTGCTCCTGGGCTGGCACCAGGGATGAAGCGGGGCTGCTGCAGGAGGTAACCTGTCAGTGCCCTGTGGCTTGAGCTGCTCTCTTGTGTTGCTGGAAGAGGCCAGCAGCTCTGAGTGAAGGCTGGGTTTTCAGCTCGGGGCCGTAAGCATTGCAAAGGGAGCAGCTGTCTATGGGAGCAAGCCTTACTGCCACCAGCCCCAGCATCGTGGTCAAGCAGGACTGGCAGATAAAGCTTTGTAATGGGGAAAACCCACTTTGAGAGGCCAGGAGTAGTGCAGGCTGCATCCAGGGCAGACCTGCTCCTCCAGGGCAGTGTAATGCAGTGACCGGCCCTGCAGCCCTAGGGCTGTGCTCAGAGCGGTGCCCTAAGGACGAGCCTCAGTGAGGGCTGAAGCAGGGAGGTTCACATCTTGGTTTTGTGTACAGAGCTCTGTTTACAGACCCAGAGTGAAGGCTCGGCTGCCCTGGGGTGGCTCTGGACAGTCTCCAAAGCTGTCTGTGTGCTGGCAGAGCTGCGTGCTCCACATGGGAGCTTTTCCCACTTCTCACACAAGTCCTGTCCTTGGTGACCCGGCAGCCCCAGGCTCTGGAAGCAGAGGTCCTGCCAAGGCCGGTTACCAGCCTGCCTCGTGTGCCTCCTGCTGCACAGGGGCTTGCTTCTCTTCTGGCCTTCGGTGTACAGAACACAGCCGTTGCAGGCAAGCACCAACAGACTGCACTGTCATCATGTGCCTTGGCACACTGGGTCTTGCTGGAGAAACAGAGGGGCTCAATTCCTGCGTGGCTGTGAGTCTGCCCTGCTCCCTTGAGTGATGCAGCAACCCCTCCTGGCAGCAAGCTGTGCCCCCCAGGCTGGAGCAGCAGTGCATGTGAGGCTCTGTGTGTGCATCCTTGGCAGCCTGCAGGGCTGTGTGTGCTTCCCTTGTGCCACCAGCACGGTGACATATGGGTCCCTCAACAGGTCCCTGTCATCCAGCACCTTACCCTGATTGCTCTGCACCCAGCCCTGAGAGGGGGGTCCCATCCTGCTCAGTGTCCCCTGCTGAGGTGTGACCAGCAGCCAGCGGGCATGGTCTTGGCACGGGCCTGATGTCACTGCTCTTAATAACTCCTCCAGCCTTCCTCCTCCTGCACTGCCCTGCTTGAGAGTCCGGCCGCATCAGGACCAGATTAACATTCCCAGCACAGTGCCGCTCCATCACCGTTTCTATTAAACTCATTTGCTATCTAAAGGAATTCATTTTCCACTTTGTTTGCCCATGATAAAAAAACAACAGCCCTCTGAGCTGGGGCCCCTGTGGTTGAGAGGGGGGAGCACCCAAGCAGGGAGCTGGGGGCCAGCAGCATCCCTTCCTGGGAAGGAGGGAAGGCATTCCCACCGTCCATGCAACAAGATGGCCCTGCCTTTGCGCTTCCGTCATGTCCCTGGAAGGAGGAGCTGCCCATTGCAGGCACCAAGGCTGGTGCTTCCTTCCTCAAGCAGATGATGCTGTTTCACCCTAGGATGAGGCTTTGCAAAATCAAATTGTCCCCTTTTCTCTGGCGACATCCCTGGACTTTGGGAAACGGCCTGCTTCTAAAAGCCAGGTTTACTTGGAGTCCACAGCAAGTCCAGGGAAGGTAGAGCCAAGCTGGGTTCTCTCTGCCTGTGCCGTGTCCTTCAGTCAGTCACTGTGCAATAGGTTTACTAGCTGGATTCCTGCCCCTGCCTGGGGTTCAGGGCCTGTCTGTGTTTGGGTGCATGAAGGAGGGGGAGAACAGGAGTACAGGGGGTACCAGATGGAGAAAAGAATGTGTGTATGCACTCACGTGGGCAAAGTCCCTTGTCTGTGTGTACATTCCCTTTGGGCACTGTGGGGTCCTCCTGATAGCACACCCCACCCCCCCCCCCCCCCGGCACACTGGTTTATCCTCCTAGTACAAGCATCTCTGGCCCAAGAAAAGCAGAGAGATGCTCTGCAGCCCTCTGTGCCCCTGCTTTCAAGGTCGGAGGCTGCTGGTAATCGATCTGCAGCCTGGCTATCAATCCTGTGCTGAGGGGAGCCTTCCCTGCTGGCTTTCGACAGCAGCATCCATCCTGCATGGCTCGGCCAGCCCGGTCACCAGCAAGGGGGGCTTTAATCACTGCCTGCCTCTGCTGGGCAGCGTTCAGGGCTGCAGCCTGGCTGGCTCCTGGCTCTGCCGTGCACCCAGTGCTGCTTGTGGCTCCTGAGCTCAGCTAAACCCTCTTGTGGTCTGCAGGGCAGGAGAGTGATGCTGTGGGGTCTGGGTGCAGCTTCAAGTGGTTGATCTAGTGGGTTTGGGACCTCCAGCATGGCCTTGGGTGCCCCACAGGAGCCAGTATTTGGGTAATGGCTCCAAGGCAGGCAAGAGGTGTTGGGAGCTGACAACATTATTGGGTGTTATTCAGCCTGGAGAAGAGAAGGCTCCTGAAGGGGAGACCTCAGAGCAGCTCCAGTGCCTAAAGGGGCTGCAGGAAACCTGGAGAGGGGCTTGGGACAAGGGCCTGTAGGGACAGGCCAAGGGGAATGGCTTGAACCTGCCCGAGCGGAGACTGAGCTGAGCTCTTAGGCAGAAGCTCTTCCCTGTGAGGGTGCTGAGGCGCTGGCACAGGGTGCCCAGAGAAGCTGTGGCTGCCCCATCCCTGGCAGTGTTCAAGGCCAGGTTGGACACAGGGGCTTGGAGCAAGCGGCTCCAGTGGAAGGGGTCCCTGGTTGGAGCTGGGTGAGCTTTAAGCTCTCTTCCAACCCAAACCACTCTGTGATTCTGTAACATCCAGCTTCCAAGGAGCCTGTGGAGCCATGTGCTATGGGGAAGGGCAGTGATGGTGCCCATCAGCTGTGGAGCACGGGCTCAGCACTGAGCCGCTCTCTTTTCTTGGTGTCCACCAAGACTCGGGCCTGAGCAGTTGGATGCCAGGCTGGGCACTCACTGCGATTCCCCATCCTCATTGCTGTGCTCAGAGCAGTCGAGCCTGTTGTGAGCACATGATGTTCATGGTATAGTTTGCAAATAGAATGGAGCTCCTGCAAGATGACAGCCTTTTGTAAATGCAGAATGTTTCCCTTCATGGTAATTGTTTGCAAGTACACAGCAGCTCTGTTAGCCATCACAGCAGCTTCCAGCCCCCCTCACCTGCACCAGGAGCAAAGCTCTGCTCTCCCAGTCCCTTCCCATGGGATCAGCCCAGCTGCCCTCCCTGCTCCCACAGAGCAAAGGCGTATCCTGCTCCATCCGGAGAGAAACCGGTTTCCCACCTACAAATCCTTCCTCAGTCACTGGTACTAATGTGGAAGAGAAGTAATGAAGCCAGTGTAACCCCCCATGCTACCTGTGACTCTCACTGCAAAGCCTGCTAATGAGCAAGCTCTGGTTGTGCTAATTACTCTAACCCTGAGAGCACCAGGAGTTAACTGATACTCACCTAACCCCTGGTTGCTCAGGCTGGTTTCTCCTGCTCCCAGCAGCCATCAGGGAGTCAGCACATAAACAGTGACAGGCAGGAGGCAGCTAAACCTCCGCATGGCATGGGAACCGTGCAGCCCACTGCACAAAGGACCCCAGCCCATGCTGGTGAGCTCTTCTGGCACCTTGGAGCCCCTCTTTGAGTGAGCAGCGTTACAACCTGGCACCTCTCCATCCCTGGGAGCACCCAGAAGGATGAACATAGGGAGCTCCCAGCACTGTGCAAGGAGCTAGAGCAGGCAGGAAGGAGAAGCCTGCAAGGGTTGAGGTGCTTGGGAGGCTCCTTCACCAGGAGCACGCTGTGAGTCTCAGGGAGCTTTTGGCTGTGCTGCTCCTCCTGCCTGCAGCCCCGCTGCCTCAACAGGCACGCGGGGCTGGGATGCGGAGCCGGGGCCGCCCCGGCTCCCGCCGATGCACTGAGCTGCTGCCCAGAATTTGCCCTGTAGTTGCTATGGTGACATTGCCATTCCTTACCTCACCGGGGGGAAAAAAAGCCTCCAAACATTTAATTCCGCAGCCCACCTGGGAGCCTTTTAAACTCCCCATTCGGCGTTTGACATGTAATAATTTTTCTGCTTTTAAGATTACCCTAAAATGCTCATTCTCTTTCTCTCTCTTGAAATCTCTGCAGTGAATTCTCAGAAAGCAGCATTAAAAAATGCCAATACAGGTTTCAAATGCCAGTTTGTCACCGGCACCAGGAACAGGCGGTGACAGGCGGAGTGAGTCAGGGCTGACCAGTGGCAGCACCACCATGGGAGCTGCCACAATAGAGAGCTGCGACCAGGGATGGAGATAATGGGTCTGAGTGGGATTGGGGAAGGGGGCAGTGGGCTGCGTTGTCATTCAGGGGAAACAGTGAGAAAGTGAGGAATGCGGGCAGGAGAGCTGGTCTTGATTGGTAGCAGGGAGGGCTTTGATCTACTGTCCCATAGACATAGCAATGCCATTGCTTAAGAAGATCATGGAAGCAACCAGGTTGGAAAAGGCTTTTAAGGTCATTCAGTCCAACTGTTCCCCATCAGTGCCAAGGCCACCACTAACCCATGGCACTGAGGCCTCGTCTCCACGCTGTGTGAACTCTTGCAGGGACGGTGCCTGCAGCCCTGCCCTGGGCAGCCTGTTCCAATGCCTGAGCACCTCTGGGGCAGGAATTGTTCCTCAGCTCCATCTAACCCTGCCCTGGTGCAGCTTGAGGCCGGTTCCTCTTGTCCCATCCCTTGTTCCTTGGGAGCAGAGCCCAGCCCCTCCTGGCTCCATCCTCCTGTCAGGCAGTTGGAGGCAGCCATCAGGTCCCCCCTGAGCCTTCTCTTCTCCAGCCTGAACTCCCCAGGTCCCTCGGCCCTTCCCCATCACCCTTGTGCTCCAGGCCCTGCACCAGCTCCCTTCTCTGGCCCTGCTCCAGCCCCTCAATGTCTCTCTTGTAGTGAGGGGCCCAGAACTGACCACAGGATTCGAGCTGCAGCCTCACCAGTGCTCAGCACAGGGGGAGAAGCGGCTCATCAGTGGTGTAGGTGTCAGTGTAGAACCAACAGTAAGACAAAACATCCCGAAAGCATATGAACTAAAGCTTAGCTCAGCTCTCCAGCTTTGCCTCGGGCTCCCCCATCCCTCCCCGGGCTTCCCTGTCAGTGCAGGGGAGCAGAGCCCAGCTCCCATCACAGCCTTGACGTGCGAATAAATATAGTCAAAACTGTCAGGAGCCGGGTACCGCGGTGACAAGAGACACTTGGGTACCAGCAGCGGGACACCGTCATATGGCTGTTTCTGCTTGGGTATCTGCACACCTTACCAAGCAGATGGTCTGCTCCAGAGCACTGGGATCCAACAAGCCTGTGGAGCAATTTAATCTCCAGCAATAATTTAATATGGCTTCCTCCAGAGGACAGGGGTTTGAGTTTATTTATTTATTTCTTCCTGGCCAGCCATAGAATAATTTAATCCTGCCTTCTGTGCGAGGGTCTATTTTGAGCTTGCCACCTGCAGAGTGTTTTAATCCCACAACTCACAAAGTAATTCAATCCTCTCCCTTGGTGAGTAATTTAATCCTCTAATTCCAGGGTAATTTAATCCCCTCCCTGGGGAGTAATGGAATAATTTGATCCTCCGTTTCCAGACTGATGCGATCCTCTACCTGAGAAACTCAATACCCTAAACCAGCCACCTGCGAGGCTGAGCACACGCCTGTCTGCAGGCACTGACATCACTGCAAAACGGCCCCTTCCCAGGGGGAATTTGGATGTATGCTGAGTAAATCCATCCCTGCTCAGGCTGGGGTAATCTGGGCAGGTTCAGAATGGGCAAAACCATTCGGTGCCACCTGACCCTAGGGCTTTAGAGCCAGGATGTGTGATTGCTTCATTGAAATCCACCAATTAATCCATTTGCTCATGGATTAGTTTTGATCTGTGGTGCTTTATCATTGTTAAAGCCTTTGCCTTCACTCCCTGGGGCTGCTGGCATGAGGGACGTCTCCTGTGGGCTCATTTTGGCCCTGGTGTGGGGTGGCTCAGTTCTGCCTATATATAGAGAGAGACTGTCTTCCCATCCCATTCACCTGGAAGGGCAGTTCTGTGTCCCTGCACTCAGCATCATCTCCAGCATCACTCCCTGATGGCAGTGCCTGACCCCTGGGGGCCATTTAGCCAGGACCCTGCTGCACTGGGTACCTACAAGCATCCAAGTCCCCACCGAGGAGCTGGGATCATGGTTGGGCTGTGGAGACCTCCTGCTAATGGAGCTGAGCATCCCCGTCCTGCCACAGCATCCAGACCACATACATAGCCTACACCTTCCAGCACAGAAATCCACCTTGAAAATCAACAGACTCCCTGTGGGGCTGCATAAAAGAAAGATGTGCAGCGGGAGTCTGGCTGGTTTACACCTCTTCCCCCTCATTTCTGCTATAGCTCACGGTTAATAGGACAAAAAAGAGTGTTTCCTTAGCTGAGATGTTAGAAAGAGAAATACCAATAATGATAGTGTCCGTTTCCATGCAGAGGAGGATCTGTGGAGTATTCAGAACAGAAATATCTCCCTGCCCCTCTGAAGACTGCAGCAGTTTGTACTCAGGAGAGGGATTAGCACGCTAACAAGGAAATAACACCCTCTGAAAACAGTCTGGAAGAGGAGAAGGAGGGCGAGGTGAGGCAGGGGGGTAGGAGGAGAGACCTGGCAAAGAGGGGGAGCACCTCAGGACCGCACTGGCCCCACATATGGGTTGCCTAAGCACAGATGGGAAGATGCCCCAGCAAAGGGGGTGTGGGTTAGAGCCTACCTGCTGCTCTGGGGAGCCTCCATATGGGGCAGCCCTGTGGGACCCTTCTGCACAGGAGGGTCTGCCCTGCATCACCCATCCCATCCCCTGAGGAAAGGCAATTATTATCATTTAATCCCACTGTCAAGTCAGTGTTTGAGTCTTTTGGGAGCCAAAGGAGAGGCAAATGGTTTGGGGGACCAGAACCAACTCCCCTCACTCCCCATCTGCAGCTCCTGTCTGCACAGTGTTGGAAACGGCTCCCTGTCCCCCTCAGCATCCTGGGACCACCCCGTCACTCCCTGTGGGTCTCAGAGCCTCCACTGCACTGAGCTGAGAGCTGCCATTAGGAATTGTCTTTCCTAGGGACAGGGAATTCAAACAATACCCTTGTCTAGGTGGAACAGAGTCATTGCTGCTTCCACCGCTTGCTTTATGTGCCCCAGTCCCTCCTGGGACTGCTCAAACTCTGCTTTTAAAACTCTGCTTTCTACAAAAGTCTGTCCTGGATATGTCATCTCGCATTCTAACGTGATATATTAGACAAATAATTCTTTATGTGCAAAGCGTTCCTAAGTACCTGCAGGCCAGAGGGAAGAGAGGGGCCTGAATAGCTTTAAAAATCCCATTCGAAATGTCTCTGCTTCAAAGTCTCTTCTGCAGATTCTGTTCTGTGCTGCATCTCTTGGCCAAAAAATCAGGGAGAGGTGGCTGTGGTGGATCTCCTCCTCTTGTGCTGGGGTGGGGAAAGAGAGCAGGAGAGAAATACCTCCCTTAACCCATCCAGTGTGAGCTGCTCTGTTTAACCAGTCGTGGTGTTCACTCACCTCTCTTCCCCTCTGATGAGTCGGGTTTTGTTCTCCCATATCACGTCTGAATGCACAGTGCAGATAATTGATGGACAGAACCCGGCCTCTGAAAGCTATCAACGTAGCGACTGTGAAATCACACGTCCAAATATGTTTGTCTTCTCGGCTCTTTGGGCCTGAGTGCTCTTTGGGCATGGATTCCTGGGCTTCGAGGAGGAAAACAAATTTCCTTCCAAATGTCAGCACAGAAATGAGAGACAAAAGGGAAGGCGCAGGGACTTGGCAAGGGAAGGGGATGCCCAGCACCAGCTTTCTGCGCTGGCACCTTAGGGGTGGGAGCAGGGGCTTGGACGTTTGTGCTTTGGGAGTTGGGCTCTGGGGAACCTGAGGAAGCTCCCCAGAGATCATTATGTGAGCATAGAGCTTTAGGTGTTTAAGGAAGTGCAGATCCCCATGTTGGTGGGGCTGCTGCAGTGCTTGCCAAGGGAAGGTGATGCCCAGCACCAGCTTTCTGTCCTGGCAGATGAGGTGTGGGAGCAGTGGCTGGATTTGAACTTTGCATTCACAACACAGAGGGAAGCTTGGCCCAAGGGGAGGAAACCAGAGCAGAGCCTTATCTGGGGCAGGGGTGGTGATGCCTTGGGGGTCTGGGTGCTGCCCTGCCATGGGTGCACCTCCAACCAGTGCTGGGTGTGCAATTCACCTGCTCTCCACAGCCTGTTTCCCCCAGGAGGAGACACCTCAGCAGGCTGGGGTCTGGGTGTCTTCTCCCGCTGTGTGTGGCATGGGAGAGTCCTGGGGGTCACACCACCGTGCCCACCCCAGTGTTGGGGAAGGTCTTTGTGCACCCCATGCTGCTGCTGAGGCACCAGAACAAGGTTGTCCCATGGGTGCAGCCTGCAGGCAGTGGCCCCGCAGCAGAGGGTCAGGTCCGCACCGGTACACCCTGCCTATGCTCAGCACGGCTCCGAGTGCTCTGTGAGCAGTGCTCCAGTGCAGGAATTGCTCTCCGCACAAGCACCTCTCCAAACCTCGCACAGCATCAGCACATGTTTCTCCTTAGTCCCTCCCCATGGGCATGGGAGGGCAGTGGGCAAGGGTGGCTTTCCCTGAGCAGCCATGGGGACAGAGCACATTCCCACCTCCTCCCCTGGCCAGACACTAGTGGGGCAGTTCCACGTGGGGTGATTTCGGTGGAACCAGGAGCCCTCCTCCATGGCAGATGGAGCCGGAGCCGCCGCAGCGCGCTCCCCGCATGCTGCTGATTGACGGCAAGGACACACGGCCGCACATCTTGTTTTCAGCACTCTCAGTGTTGGTGTTGGCAGAGCCTGGCTCCTGCTAACGACAGGAGCTGCCTCTCACTGTCAGCAGCAGCTCTGCTGTCGTTGAGCCTCTGCATGCCCCTCTCTTCCCCCAAGCCTCTGCAGCCATGGGGCTGGTGGGTACCCGGTCCCTGCCCTTCTGCAAGCACGTGATTTGCTCCTCTTGATATACCCTTTTACTCATCATCATTCTATCCCTTGGCCGCCATCCCTCTCCCACTGTAATGAGGTGGCTGGAGGCTCCTCGCACACCAGCACCAAAGCTTAGACTGCTTCCAAACTGCACTCTTGAAGTCAGAGCTGTGCGTCTGTCTTAAATACTGACAGTGGGTTTAAGTGAGGAACCCTTGTGGGTTTGATCCCAGAGCTCATGATGATGTGGTCTGTGCTAAGCTGAAGCTGGGAGTAAAGGTTAGGAGTGGTCCCTTTGGGCTCCCTCATCATTCTGTCTCCAGTCCCCTTTTCCTGAGGAGCTCTGCATGACGGGAACAAGCCGCAGGTCTGTAGCAGGATGCAGGTGGAAACTGAGCCAGGGTGCCAGGGCCAAGGATGCTGAGGTCCCTGCTCAGAGAAGCGCTGCTCAACAGGAGCTCTGAGGCTGCACCAGCTGTGGCTGCAACCCCTGGGATGGGGCTTCCTGGCCAGGCTCCTGCTGCATTTCTCTCTGGGCCCCATTTCTAGTATGGAACATGGGTGCCAGATATCATAGAATCATAGAATAGTTAGGGTTGGAAAGGACCTTAAGATCATGAAGTTCCAACCCCCCTGCCACCTACTGAGCTGCAGCCACTGTCCTACCCCATGTGAAGAGCACAGGTCTGCAGAGGCTGCCTTGGCTCCTGGCTACGCAGCTGCAGTGCCCATCCCTCGCATCGCCCTGTCCTCCTGTTGCACTGTCACCAGGAGGCTCCCAGCGTGGAGCCTGCTGCCTGCCAGCAGGACTCGGGCTCTGCCCGCTGCTGCCGTGCAGGGACCTGACAGCAGCACAGTGCGAGAGGCTTGTGCCTCTGCCTTGGCATGACAGATGCTGCTGTGCCACGGCGAAGCTTTCAGGCTCAGCCCGAGAGCGGTCGGGAGATGGGAACCTCTTGCCTGGCATTGCCAGAGAAGGGAGGTGAGGAGGAAGAGCATGAGGGGCATGTGAGGACACGGGCTTGGGAGCAGGGCTGCACACTGCGAGTGAGCCTGGGTGCTGCAGGGTTGGAGCTGGGGCTCTTGAGTGCACACAAAGGTCGTGTGCTCATCACATCTGGTTTGCAACGTGCCCATAGAACAGCATCGCCTTGGAGGAGCCCTGCCCCAGGGACAGCAAATGGTACCGAGACATCTGTGGGTGCTTCATGACTCAAGTGGGAGCGTGGTTGCCAACCCACTCCTCTCCTCCTTTCCTACAAGCACTAGAAAAAACAGAAGGGAGTTTTGCAGCCCCAAATCCAGCTCCTGGCCCATTCGCAGCCAGCTGGCACAGCATTAAGTTGGGGTGCTTGGTCTCCAAAGGCCAGGGCTTTGGGAGGAAACCTTGAGCTGCCCCTGAGCCCTTTCAGTAGCACCAATGCACCTTTTGGGTTCTTTCACCAGAAGTACACTAAAAATGCACTTTTTTATGGAAACATTTAAACATTCTGGATACCAAGAAATAGACTTTTGGAAGCATTTATGCAGAAGTGAGGACAAGCCAAATTGCATCCCACTCCCACCCTCCCCAGAGCCCAGGAAGCCTCTGTTGCTGCCATGGCAGCTCTTGCACATGTACCCCCCACCCCTCGGTTGCGTGCACCCTCCTCTGTAGCAGATGCATTTACTACAGCGCAAAGCACAAACTTACCTTCTCCGTGTGTGAGTTGGGGCTGTAGAGTAGATTAAAAGGTTTGTGTTTCTCCTTTATCCAGCAGGTGGGTCTCTGGTGGCTGTTTCAATACCATTCCTTGCATGGGCTCTGGGACGTCTCTGCTGAGGTTCTCAGTAAACTCAATTACAGCGTGGTAATAGCGCGGTATTGACTCAGGAGGCTCAGCAGCACAGGACTCTTGCCGTTTATTAGTTGTTTAATTATATGGCACATCAGGCCAAAATAATGTCATTAGCTAATTAGTCCATGTTGGGGGTTTTTGTTATTTCTCTTAAATGAATGTTAACATCAGTGAAAGGTGCCAGCCGGTGGCCCAAGAGACCAGGCTCCTTTTATGCATGGCGCAGGTCAAGATTGGCTCCAGCCCAGACACATCTCCACAGCATCCCATGGGCACAGCTCCCCTGCCACCTTCAGGGGAGGACACATCCCCCTGCAGCTTCCCTGCAGGTGCTGGGTTACCTGTGTAACTTTGGAGGGTTTAGAGCTACCTGTAACATTACAGACCACCTCTGGTCCTAATACAACTGAGACCCTCAGCACCATTCCCATGGGCAAAGCTGGGTCAAGTCCCCCTCCAGGGTCCCGGGCTTGCGCAGGGTTTATTCAATAGCAGTGCTTTTAGGCTTGAAGGAGCAGCACTGCGCTATTTAAAGGCACTTCTATCCAGCTCTGTCATGCAGCTCAGCCCGGGCAGTGCCCAGGCACTGCTGGAGCCCACCTCCGAGTCACTGCCCCCTTGTTCAGCCCCAGCACGATTGCACACAGCTGAATACACAGCAAAATGGAAATGAGAGTTGAAATGCCAGTGGCGTGTATTACATTCATAACCCACCAGAGGGGGTGACAGCAGCGCAAGTACAGGTCTGAACCCTCTATTACACCGCCCGTTTAGTCCAGGAATTACTCAGCGATGTTTTTCTCCTCTGTGAAGGGGCTGAGTGTGAGTGTGCATGCATGAGGATGGGGAGGCACAGCCCATGTATCCCATGCAGCATCCCCGTGCATCCGCCAAGACTCATGCCTGGGTCCTGGACCACAGTTAAGGAGCTGCTGGCCCAGGACCACGTGCTAGGTAGGGTTCGGTCTAGGAAGGCTCATCCCTTGTTGTTTGGTGCACAAAGGGGCAACATCCCAATGGTTCACCCAGAGGTGGATGTAGGCTGCTTGACATGGAGATGGGGTGTATAAATCCTGTGGGATTAGGAGATCTACAAGACAGCTTTAGTGGTTTTGGCGGCTCTTCTCAGGAGGAGGCAGCATTGCCACGTGGGGGATGCTCCAGGCAGGATGCTGCAGGACCTCCATCAGTGATGCTTTTGTAATTAACATGTCTGGGCTGCTTTCTCACAGCACCACAATGGCTGCTGACTTACAGAGCTCCTTCAGCTGGCTGCTTCGAGCCTGCCATTTCCGAAGCCCTCATGTTGCCCCTGCAAGCTTCTTACTGTTATTTAACCCAAACAGATCGGCTCTGGGCTTTACAAAATGCATTTGCTGCTTCTACAGATTTCTTAATGCCTTTCAGACTGGCTGGGTCCATTCCAAACGCTGAGGAATTGCAGGCCCCTGCAGATGCTTTCATGTCCTTGCAGACAAGCGCTGCAGACTTAAGGAACTCCCTGGGGAGACCACGTACTTTTGAGAGGTTCAAGAGTCCATAGCAGGTAACTCCATGCAGTCCTCCCCCTGGTCCTCAAAGGTACAAGTTCAGATGAATAGGATACATTTGGAGTTAATAGACCACACTGAATTTAAAACACAACATTCCATAAGGAGGGAGTGGGGGGATAGAAGTCTTTTCCAATAGAAACTTTCCATTTTCCAAACCTTCTTATCTCCCCAGTGCTGGTTCCAGAGTAGGAAATTCTTTGATGGTGAACAGATTTTTCTCCTTCTTCTTTAAGAAGCACTAGGGAAAAACAAAATGCTGCTTGTAAGGAGAATGAGTTACATCCTTAAGCTGGACATCGCTCGTGTTGGTTCCATAGCACTGCTGTGAGATAATCACCCATTCTCCCATGCTCTGCCGCACACCTTAATAACTCTCCCAGGATTTGATGTAATGGTTTACATAACCTTTCTGAAGCATCCTGAATTCTGATGCACCCAGCACTTAAATGTGACATTGAGTCAGCTGCGAAGTACTTTACAGCTGGGTGATACTGCTCGGGGCTATGTGGTACAATGAATGGCAAAGTTTCCCTTCCCAAGCTGGAGCGGTCATAACTTTCTAACAGCCGAGCCATGTGGCTGGAACAAATCTCAGGGTTCCAAACCCTGAGCAGGGCTCTGTGCTTGCTTCCCTGTGCTGCCTGCAGGTGGATCTACTCCAGGCTTGATCCGGAGCAGTGGCTGCCTACTTGGAATTGCTTCACCTGTAGGTACCTGCTCCGAGCCCACGGGGTGCATGGCATTTATAGACAGTGGGGAGGAAAAAAGGTCCAGGCACAATTCATCTGGCCTTTGTCAGGCAGCTACCTTGGGAGGAGATTAATCCTGCCCCTGAGAGGCCTTTTCTCTCCATTAGTGATATGGTTTGTCCATGAACCTGGCTTGTTCATGAATACAGGCTGTGTTCGGGTTCCCTCTCAGGCTATAGGGTTTAGGTACCAGTGTACCCTGTGCATGGCTTTAGGCCTGGGAGGATGCTTTGCTCTTTCCTGGGATACTGTACAGAGTGTGTGGGAGATGAGCAGCCCTGCTTCACCAGCACTCTCCCAGGACCCATCCTGCCTCCCCAGCACCCTTCCAGCACCCTTCCCAGCTGGGTCTCTGGCACGTGGCATTCACCAGCTTAACCAAAGGCACAAGCAGAGTGGGTAGAGATAAAGATAGGCATTTTCTGATATCTGGGGCTGATTCTGCTGTCTTAAAAACTCTGCAGTAATTTCTGGTGTTGATTATATATGTAAATCTGTACCTATAATCGTCTCTCTCATACATGTCTGTGTATATATATACGCACACACGCGTAGATGTGTGTATATCTAACATATGTGCTCCCAACCCACACAACATCTGTGGCGCTGAAAGCCGCCGGAGCGTGCGTGTTTCTCCCCCCAAGCCTGTGTGGCACCCCCAGAGCAGAGCAGAGCAGAGCAGGGTGACAGGCCTGCCTGCCAGCCTCACTGCTCGCCTCGACGTGGCATCTCCCTCCCTGTCCTTCCAGCTGGGATGTTTCCCTGCACAGCACCAGCACGGGGCAGGCAGTGACCTGTGAGCGCTGTGCTCACCCAGGGTCCTCCATGGAGAGGAAGCATAAGGCTTGTGAGGAGCCTCAGCTGCACAGTGCAGGTTGATGCTATGGGATGTACTTGGAAAAGGGGCTTTTGGGTAGCAGCGCTGATCCCTTCACCCTGGTATGAGCCCCACGTGCTGCAGGGCATCCCCAGGCCAGTGTCCATCACCAGCACAGTGTCCGTGACACTGAAGGTGATGGTGGAGGAGGCTGGAATTGCCTGAGCATGGTGCTCCAGGTCTGCAGGGAGAGCTCCAGGGTGCCAGTGTCTGTATGAACCTGTAACCCCACAGCATTCAGAGGTGCAGCCTGACCCTTTTCCCCACCTCTAGAAAGCGCATTGTGTCTCCCAGCTTCTTCGGGGTCCATACATCAGCCAGCCGAGCATGGCCCCTCTGCTGTAATGCAGTTAGCGGTGCTATGGCCAATCCCAGGGAAGGGACATGATTCAGCTCTGTCATTTCCAGCCGTAGCATATTCAGAAAGAGTGTGGAGGAGCAGCTCTGATGGAGGCATGCATTTGTGAGCCACAGGGATGGGGAGGGAGGGTGAATGTGACCTATGAGTTGGTCTCTGGGCTGGCCATGAGCTGAGCACGTCCTGCAAATGAGCAAGGATGAAGCAGGGAGGGGAGGAAAGAGCAGCTCTGAGGAACTCTCAGTTCCACAGCTGAGAAAGAGCCTTTCCTTAAGAGAGCTGTTGGTGTTGACGACATTAGTAGTGTCACTGATGGAGAAATTCAATCACTTCCAATGAGGGAAAAATAATTGTCTTTCGAGGTACAGTAGGTTGTTGTCATTTTCCTATGACACACTCCATCAACTTTCAATTTCTAGCACAAAAGCCCTTCGTTCTTGCTCGGGCCTCTCTAATCTGTTGCGGGGAGCACTCATGGCAGACATGGCATGGCCTACGGGAGTTATCTGGGAACAGAAGAACTCAGATTGCACCTAAAGTGAGAGCATCACCCAGACCCTGCTGGGACAGGGAGGATGCAGAGGGGGAAAACCAGCTCACGTCAGCAGCTGGTGAAATACCTCTTCTCCCTGATGTTCTCCTAAGGAAAACAGCATGGGAGGGGCTCACATAGCTTGGGTCGAGGGATTCTGGGGGTACTGGTATTGCAGGCAGGCTGGGCATGGGGAAGCTCAAACCCTCTGGGGTTGGAGGATGCAGGTTCAGCTCTGTTATCACTTCCATTGGTGGCAGGGAGGAGAAGGGGAGAAGCATGTAGCGGTAACTGGGACCAGAGGTGTGCGTGCAGGAGAGCCACAGCTCCCCACCAAACGCTTCCCTGCCACTGGGTGAAATAAGAGGTGATTAGCAACGGATCCCAGCATCCCAGCCACAGAGCCTTCTCCTCTGGCATTTGAAGAGGAAATATGTATTTAAAAGTACTGCTGTACCAGAGAGAGGTAATGATGTGTTTCGAGGGCAGAGATGGTATCATTCGTAAAGCCTGTGCTGCTTAATTACATCAGCATCATTTAGGAGAGGAATGATTTCCCACTTTCTGGTTTGTTTTCCCTCTGTCCCACTGTATCTCGCCATGGCTCCAGCCATTTGTCAGGCTCTTTGGTATCTCTGTCTCCAGCCACAGCTTGAGGCTGGCTGCCAGCACTGGGGACAGGCACACAGTCACTGTCACCAAGTGCCAGCCCCCTTGCACTGTGTCATGGAGGTGATGCCATCCTGTTCTGACCCAGGGGTGAGCCACGGGTTGGTGCCTCCTGTGCTTCTGCGGCAATGGTCAAGACCCTGCTTCTCCTTGGCTACTGACTTGGGCTACTGACTCTACATCCAGTATTGCCATGCCATGGGAGATGAAGGACACCATCTCCATTAGGAACAGAGGTGTACTGCCCATCCTGGGGCCTCCTTGGGGACCCCGGTGTTGTTCTAGCAGACTCTTCCCTGCTTCCCCACTGTTGTTGTGCCCAGCCCTGTAAACCAGCCCTCTTCCTGCCAGAGAAGAGCATTTCATGCTGCTTTTAACCAGCCTTCCCTTGCAGTGCTTTGCTTTCGCCTGTCAGCTCTAGCCTGATGTTATTTGGGTAGGAGCAGAGGGGTGGGAGTTTAGAGAGGCAGAACGGTGCTTTTTTTCCTTCCCCCTTGCATTCATGAGACATTTCAAGTGACACACACAGGCAATAACGCATCACTCAGCCGGAGTGCGCCTTGAATGGTTTAAAAATACGCTCCTGAACTTTCCACCCCTATTCCTGCACAGGCACCATCCCTTTGGGGTCTGCACTTTGGCAAGAACAAGCAAGGAGTTAATCAGCTCGGCAAGGCGAGCTATTTATGGATGTTGCAAGCTCCCTGCTCTTCTCCAATGCCCCGCTCAATCCTTTAATTATCTGCAGTAGTTTTATGCTGTGTATCACCACATGCTCTCCGGGGGAAACCGCTGGGGCTTTGCCAGTTGATGGGGAAGGGGGTGAGAAGGGGGAAGACTCTGCTACATGTGCCCAGGAAAACAAAGGATGCTGTGGGGTTGCTTATCCATGGGCTGTGGGGAGACCAGGGCATGGCCATGGGACCTCCTGGGACAAGGAATCAGAGCTTATCAGAGCGACAACCCCAGTGGGAGTTGCCTGCGGGGAGGAGGACGTGGCAACAGAAGGTTGTGGGAAGACTTCCCACATGCCTGGGTTCGGTCCCCTGTGTCCCCAGCCCCCATGAAACGGAGCCCAGAAGCTGCAGATGCGAGAGGGAAGGAGGCAGGAGGGCCCGCGTGGCTTGGAGCCTGTGATGTGCTGCCCTCCAGACAGCGCTGTTTCTGTGCAGCAGGGCCAGCTTTGGAGAAGGGAGCTGCTGCTGCCAGGACCCTGCGCCTCTCGTTGTTCCCACTTGCTCCAGGGTAACATGGAAGCTGCCCTTCCACCTCCCAAAAGCCCTGTGAAGAAGCTGCTCCAGCATCCTAAGAATTTCAGTTAATCCATTAATAGTCTTTGAATAAGTCGACCAAACAAGAAATGAGACGGGAATAATCTCCAGTGCCTGGAGCTGTGTAGCTGTTAATGAAACCTGCTCTTCCAGCAGCCTCTGTACAACAGCCTGCACTGCACCTCCCCAGGCATTTCACACTCCTGAGACCCACTGTCAGCACCTTTCCTGGCCATTTAGATGGAGCTGAGGAACAATTCCTTCCCCAGAGGGTGCTCAGGCATTGGAACAGGCTGCCCAGGGCAGGGCTGCAGTCACCGTCCCTGCAAGTGTTCACACAGCGTGGAGACGAGGCCTCAGTGCCATGGGTTAGTGGTGGCCTTGGCAGGGCTGGACTTGATGAGCTTGAAGGTCTTTTCCAGCCCGGTTGATGCAGTGATTCTCTGACAAGATGGTTTGGGGATGCCAGCCAGGACCAGCGCCCACATTAGGGCAACTAAGATGATTAAGGGAGTGGAGCATCTCCCTTATGAGGAAAGACTGAGGGAGCTGGGTCTCTATAGTTTGGAGGAGACTGAGGGGTGACCTTATTAGTGTATATAAATATCTAAAGGGGGAGTGTCACGAGGATGGAGCCAGGCTCTTCTCAGTGGCAAACAATGATAGGACAAGGGGAAATGGGTGCAAACTGGAGCACAAGAGGTTCCACTTAAACTTGAGAAGAAACTTCTTCTCAGTGAGGGTGACAGAACACTGGAACAGGCTGCCCAGGGAGGTTGTGGAGTCTCCTTCTCTGGAGACATTCAAAACCCGCCTGGACACGTTCCTGTGTAACCTTATCTAGGTGCTCCTGCTCCGGCAGGGGGATTGGACTAGATGATCTTTTGAGGTCCCTTCCAATCGCTAACATACTGTGATACTGTGATTCCCCTCCACGCTGCAGGGAGCATAGGCACTGGGAGGGTTGGAGGGGAGAGGTGCACCCCTGCCCAGCAGCCAGGCCAGGGCACCATCCCCTGGGTATACCTTAGGGCCATTTGAGCGGTGGGTCCGATACCCTGCCAAGGTTCCATCTGCAGCTGGTGCTGTCACACTGGTAAGAGCTAGAGGCAGTTGCTGGTTACACTGGTCTCAGTTAAGTTGCTCATGGGAATTTGAGATTCCCAGATTCAGATTTTCCTATGGGTCTAGTACCAGGCATGTGAGGCTGTTCTGCTCCCTACCTGTATCTACCTCCCTCATCTTCTTCCTCCAATCCACTGCCTTGCACTTCCCTTCTGGCTTATCCTCACCAGCGATCCTGGGAGACCCCTGGGTTCCTCCCACGAAGCTCTGGCCTAGCTCTGCACAGGGAGGGCAGGAATGGCTTCCAGGCTCCCCACCTCCTCCATACACTCTCCCCAAGCTGCACCAAGGGAACATTTGCCCTGGGGCTACCCCACACATTGCACCCCTTGGAACAGCGCTCAGACCCAAGAGATGTGGGGGGATTTTCCCCTCCCTCTTTACTTTCTTCAGAGCATTTGTGCTCTGGTTCAGCTTTGGACACCCCTGTAAGCCCAATTCTGGTTGGTGCTGATGGGGCAGTGGGACCACATTGCTATAAAGGCCCCTCCAGCCCCTATGGGGACCTGCCAGGAGCTGGGTGCTCCCCCTCCTTCCAGCTCCACTCTGCACGAGGTTGCTGTATTCTCACCTGATTAGCGGATTTGAAATAGAGCCTTTGGCTTTCAGACCCAAAATAGATGTTAGGTTGTCTTTTACTCTGCTGGAGGCTCCTTAGTATGTAAATCCCTCCCCAGCGCAGTCGGTGCAGCACTGTGCCTTCCGAGGGGATGGCACCGCCGGGATTCCTGCTTTGTGGGAGATCCCCTGCTCCGGATCACCAGTGTCCCACTGAGCAAGGACAGCCACGCTGCCCTCCACCGGGATTCCTCCTGGCGCAGCTTGCCCCTGTGATGGGCACAGTGTTAGGGATGATGCTTTGCTAGGCGGGGGGGAGAGCAGCATCTCCCCTCCATTACCCTCCCTGTGCACTCCATGGGACCCGGCAGTTTTCCATGTAGGATGCGGCCGGCGGGCAGTGACATTTGTTTTGTCACTTACGCTGTTGTCACCAAAGCGAAGGAAAAAATAGCTGCCTCTAGGGGAGCGCTGGGCCCTGTGACACTCGCTTCATCTTACAGCAGCTGATGCATCCGGCAGCATCCCGAGGATCCCTGCTCTCCGTTGGGATAAACGAGCTCCATGCTGCCTGCAAAGCTGCAGCAGCACAGCCACCTCCCAGGCCCCCCTGCTGGTGGGACAGCGTGCTGAGGACCCATGGGCAAAGGGCAGGACCTGTCCCAGGGGTCAGGGACACCCTGTACTGTGACAGTCACACACTACCTGTGCCCTGCCAGCTCTGCAGAGAGCAGGGAATGGGTGTTCATTAAGTGACACTAATTGCTTGGTACTTTTGCAGTGTTTCCTACCTTGTGAAGATTGAGTCAAAAAGCAGCGCCCTGAGGAACCGCCTCTGTTAAACTGATGTTCATTAGAGCTGACTTTGTGCTACCTCATTAGGCTTCTGTAATTGAAGGAGTTAATTGATTATCAATAGTTTTAGTTCCCGTTTCCCATGCCTGCAAGGCCCTGCTGGGTCTTCTTCAAGGGTCCAACATTCATCATGTGGCTCAAACGTGCCTTGCTGCTGGCAGTCATGGACTGAAGCAGCTTGGGTTGCTCCGTGCATCCCCGTCTCTGTGCCGTGCCATGCCATAGACTAGGGATGCTGGCACTGCCAGCTTCACCACAGCAACGTTTTCCATGTGGGTTCTTTGCTGTGCAGTGCATCCACCCGGATTTGGCACTAGCTCGAAACTCTGTTTAAAATACCTCTGATGGCTCCCCTTTCCGTCTCTGTTTTTTAATGCATATGGATTATATTTGGAGCGGGTGTGTGTGGGGGCTCATCACTGCACTGACTCTCTCATGGGTGTGAAAGCGGAGCCTCCGAACCAGCTGCTCCCCAAGCGCCCGCTTGCTGTGCCTCAGTGCTGCGTGGCGGCTGCACCCCATCCCACGGTGCAGGGGAGGACCCAGCCTGCACCCGGGGGTCATGGCCTGCATGGGGGGGTCTGCATGGGCTGGGTGGGTCGGGGGGGCTGTGTGGGTGCTCTTGCACATTGGCTTTCCTGTGCGCGGGCGCTCGGGCTGCCTCCCTCGCGCAGATGCGCGCTGCCTGACTCAGTCACACGTCGGCTGTTTTTAGGGGCGGCCTTCTCACACCCTGCCTCACTCAGCAAAAAGCCCAGGGAGGTGCTGTGCTTCCCCCACCCAGCCTGCAACCAAATCCCTGCACTCAGGAGCAGCCTTCGCAGCTTGGCCCTGCTCTGATGGAGATGGGGAGAGACAGGGGTGAGAGGACCTCCAGGCTGGAAGGAGGATGTAGTGAGGGGGGGTCGGTCTCTGCTCCCAAGGAACAAGGGATGGGACAAGAGGAACCGGCCTCAAGCTGCACCAGGGCAGGTTTAGATGGAGCTGAGGAACAATTCCTGCCCCAGAGGTGCTCAGGCATTGGAACAGGCTGCCCAGGGCAGGGCTGCAGGCACCGTCCCTGCAAGTGTTCACACAGCGTGGAGATGAGGCCTCGGTGCCATGGGTTAGTGGTGGCTTTGGCACTGATGGGGAGCCATTGGGCTTGATGAGCTTAAAGGGCTTTTCCAGCCTGCTTGATTCCATGATTTGATGATGCCACGGCAGGGCATGGAGCCAGGGGCCCTCTCCTCCTCTCCGTGCTCAGGCCCTCCTCAGCCTGCACCAAGGGCACAAGTAGGTCTCGTGAAGCTAGAGGGCAGGGGTGCCCCAGCCCACCTCTGCAGCCACTGCTCCTGATTTCCCTGGGACCTCAGGATTTTAGCCAAATGCCACTGCTCTGCCTGGCTCGGGGTCTGCGCCGCACCGCAGATGACAGCAGGGGCAGCAGGAGAGGAGCTAGACAAGGCAAGAGGAAACTGTTGCTCCCACCTCTGTTAGTTTTAACTAACAAGCTGTTTATAGGAGCGACATGACACCTGCTTTCCTCTTTATAAATTCAATAATTTATGAAAGGTATTAAAGGCAAAACAGCCTCCCGGATAAAGCCTGTGATGCGTGCACTCTGGGTATAAGCCAAACGGGACAATGAGCTACACTTGAATAACACACGAAGATATTTACCCTCTCCGTCTATAAATTATTAAGGGGCTTTTTGCACATAATTACATGAGCTTTTATGTTTCTCACTCCCCGCTTTTAATCCTTTTTGGAGAGGCGCCAGTCACTTATGACAGGAGTTGAGCAAACAGCAAACGTTGTGGCTGGGTTTGGGGCTGCTGCAGATGAAGGAGGTGCAGGAGAGGGCACCGGTGTGAGCTCACCACGCACGCCGCTGCAGGGGAGGGAGATCCAAAGGCACGAGGTGTACGGGACCAGGCCAGCTGGGGTCCTCTTCCTCCCCAGCGTGGGGTCACGGCGTGGCCCTGGGAACGTGCAAAGCAGGCTCCAGTGTTTTAATTGCTCTCCAACTGTGCATGTAAATCAATGATACGCAGATGTAATTGGGTGTGCAAATGTCACTGGGAGGCTGTTTACATGTGCGTGTACATTAGGGGAGCATGTATGCACACAGAGAAACACTGAGGGTGTTAGTGATGATTACACTTCCGAGGGTATCCGGGTGCTGCATCCGCTGCCTCCACTTCTCCAGCTCTGGCCTTAGGGAAGCAGAGCTCCCTCCTCTGCCTGCCCCGTGCCAGACCACCCCTTGCCCTTCCAATGTGTTTGCCCAGGCTCCAGCACAGCTCCCTTCTCCCCAGCATCCCCGTTCCCTGCACCCCTTGCCAGGCTGGCTGCAAACCTCCTCTAGACTTCAAGGTGAGGAGCCCGTTTCATCCCCCCAAGGGACCTCGACCCCTTTCTGTTAGTTGCCAAGCATCTGTGAGTCAGCCCCAGCGGGACATCCCGCACCACCTTCCCATCCTCCTTGTCCAGCACAGCTTCTTCTTCCTCTGCGTGGGCATCTGACACGACTCTCATGTCCTCTACACTCTGCGCTGTCTCCAGCCCCTCTCTCCTTTGTGTGAAGATCTTTAATCATCACTCTTTGTCCCATTGTGCGGTTCCTATTCTTACACCAAGCTGTTAAAAAGCTCTCACTGTCATAACCTCCTTGTCCCAGAAATTATCTTTCATCTTCTGGATGTGGGCTACAACAGCTGAGATGCTTGATATTATTAATACCTTCTGTATATGTGTCAATGAGCTTAAGAATTTAATAGAGCTTTTTTCTGTAGCCCTTCCCATGGCGTGTTCAGGCTGCTTGACAGAGCATTGAAGCTATGAGGCACTTGAGTCAGGCTGACATCAGGACATGTGGCCTCTCTCTGCAGCAGAGCATTTCTTTGCAAGACCTAATTTCTGTGCCCTGAGCTTGAACAGGATGAGGTGGTTGCAGTGCCCTGGCACAGACTTGGGTGAGCTGAGCTGGGGCAGCCCCTGTGCACCAGCATCTCGTGTCCCCTTCAGCAGCACTGGCTTGAGGGGGGCTCCAGAAAGGTTTTCTCCTCTTTCTGCCTGTTCTCTGGAGCATCGTGGGGGTCATGTCATGTTGGAGATGGGCAAGGCTCCTGCCTCTCACCCCGCTTCAGCTGAGCAGAGATGCCTGGACATGGGCTTGGCTGTGTGGCTGCTGCTGCTGCAGAGGCTGCAGCCTCCCAGCAAGTCAGCCTGTGCTGGGAACAGCGTTGGGATCACCCTCAATGGCCTGCACAATGGGGACATTGCATGGCTCCAGCCATAGCAGTCCCAAGTTGTGGTTGAGGGATTTTTGGTACATGGCCTCCTTCTGCTCCAAGTCAATCAGCTGACCAGGGCAAGGAGCCGTACAAGACATACAGAGAGAAACCATTATGATGATGCTTGATAACGATCCTCAATTTCACTCAGGAGCAGCCGTACAATGCAGGATTTGGACTCCCTCCAGCTGATAATGAGAAGCCACTGGACTGACTCAGCCTGCTGTGAGGAGGCATCAGTACACATCCAGATGGCTGTGGGGACGGGGGAGCAGGAATATCCTGTGTTGCCCCTCCATCCCACTCCCCCGCACGCACCCCGAAATGTCACCACCTCCAAGGAACACAGTGTGGGAGCACGGTTCTCCTGTGACTGCACCCACAGCAGCCAGGGGCTTTCGGACATCCCCAGGTCCTGCTGCAGCCCTGAGGTGGGCAGAGGGCTGTGTTGTGCAGGGCCAGCACCAGGCACCCGCATCCCCTCTCCATCCCCATCCCTACAGCCAGGAGGTTACAGCTGCCTTCTCCAAGGACTGGTTGGGACTGGGCAGGAAGGAGGAGCCCCAGGGGGATGCGAAGCAGGGGCAGAGCGGGTGCAGATCCCTCTCTGTCCTTGCTGACAAAGGGAGGAGGCTGGAGGGGCAGACAGCCGATCTGGTGTTCCCAGAGCTGGTGCTGGCAGTACTTCAAGATGTGGTACATCTTATCTCAGCCTGGCATTTGCACGTATTTTCTCAGCTCAGCTTGTTACGACAAAAGTGTGAAAATCTGAAAGAAAAGGAACTATAATAATAATGGGAGTAATTAAAATCCATCTCCCTCCTGCCAGCACAGCTCTTCCTGGACCCTTTGTGGGATTCCTGCACATGTGCACCAAAACCAAGAGAGATAAAGAGCCCCACTAAGGGGCAGGTTGGCTCCCGTTGCCCGGGCAAGGGGCTTGGTCCCTTGTGATGTGTGCAGGTGCCGCCTCTTTGGGAAGGAGCTCGGAGCAGGGATAAACTCCTGCCTCCTGCCAACAGAAGGGAACCATCTGCCACAGCCCGTTATCATCTGAGGATGGCAGTGGCAAAGAGCTGGAGCATCTGTCTGAGGGATGAGCCCCCGCAGATGGACACCCAAATGTTCTTGCTGCTCCCTGCAGGCTTCAAAGAGGAAATGTTTGAGGAGGGCTTGTGAGCGGAGCTGCTCCCTGCGGCGTGCTCTGCAGGCTGGGGCTGCACGGGGGGCATGGAGCCCCTTGTTCCGAGTCACTCCATGCTGCAAGAAGGAGGTTGGCCCATTTGAGTGCATCTTTGTGGCTTCCCACAGTGGCTGGAGTTGGTCTCCAGCTGTTGGGAGAAGGGAATGAAGCTGCAAATAGGTAGGGGCTTAGTGGGGCAGGAGAGGGCAGCGCTTCCAGTGAGGTTTGGTTGTGTACTTCTGGCTGTCCCCAGTGCGCTGCCGCCTGTACCACACCTCAGAGGCACTGACAGTAAGCTCACCCTTAACTCTGAATGTCCCACTACAAAAGCAGGAATGATGGCACCCAGTTTTCCTGTTCTTTTTTCTAATGTCCCATTGATGCTCTTCTTCCAGGTAACGATATAAACCTAACCTCTTTGAGCTGCATTGCTGCTCACCTTCATATTAACCCTATGTTAAGGGTGTGCTGTGCTACCCTGTGCATGTGGGATGATCTCAGTCCTGGTGGTAGTCTGTCTGTGGTGATGAGATGCTGGCTAGTGGTGGCCCATGAAGACCTGGGCACAATCTGACAGTCCCAGCTAGATCCTTGTTTCCAGTGCTGTGTGGGGTGAACCATGAGGCTCACTGGTCTTGGGAATCTCAGCCTTGAGAGGGAAGGAGGGAAGCTGTCCCGATGGCTTGCTCCAGTCCTGGGGCAGCATTTAGGGGCAGGGAGGCCGCAGGGGATCTGCCAGCACACAGCTCATGATTGACAGGTCGGTAAATGCAGAAATGGGGGAGCCTTTGGGGCTTCCAGGAGGGAGCCAGTGCAGTTCCTGCTGGGATCAGCAGTGTTTATTACTGCTGGGATCTGCCTTTGCCTGAGGTGTCCTTGGGGCTGTTGGGTAAGGAAGTGTTCTCCATGAGGCGGGGTGAGAGTTACCCTTGTGGAGGAAGGGAAAAGCCCAGACAGCTCCTGGGGCAGATTGAACGTACCGGCTCCTCTTAAACTCCAGCACTGTGGATAAGGGCCTTGGTACCCGGTGCCCAGCCTGCAGAGCAGGTACGGAGAGATGCTTCCTTTGTGCCCAAGTCAGGAATCACACACGCAGAGGGGACGGGAAAGGCAGGTTCTGCACAGGACCTGTCCCTAGCAGGCCGTGCACAGGGGCCATCTCAGCCCAAAAGCTCATCCCTGCTCTGCACACCAAGCCCCGTCCTCTGCCGCGCCGCCGGGGTGGGGACAGCATCGGAGCGGAGGTGGGAAAGACGGTCTTGGAAGGCCCCCTGCTTCCAGGCAGCGCATAGCATCGCGCTCGCATGCCGGCAGTGCCGCTTGCATGGCGGATTCACCGTGCCTGTGTGGAAGGGCTGAGGTGGGATTTCCCCTTCTCACACCAGACAATGCCAGGAATTACCCTGGAGTGTCAGCATCGAATACACGGTGCCCTGCACTTACTGGGGCTTTAACCACGGAGGGGGGAAACATTAGAAACAGCATTCAGAGCTCTTAGCCTGTCTTTTGTCCTCTGTGTTTTTTTCCTGGCCGCATTCAGATTGCAAGCTTTGTCTGTGTTTGTGAAGTGCTATTAACATCGATGGCATCGCTGAAATAGCCGCAATAAGAGGAATCGATTTGCACTGAGTAAAGGTCTGAGGACCACTGAGAGGGGCCAGGCTGAATTTCCTCGATGTGAGGAGCGGAGCACGCCGTGCATTCACACACTCGCTGTCCCCCCTCTGCTGTTTGTTGCCGCAAAGATGCTTTGCCCCAGGGGAGCCGGGGTCTGCGCCCGCGGGAGGAATGGGCAGGAATGCGAGCGGGAGCAGGGAACTGGAGTGATTCAGCCCTCAGCTGGCGAGCTCGCTGTGCCTGCCTCTTGTTTGTTGCTGCCCCGCTCAGAAGCTTGCATGTGCTGGGCAGGAGGAGAACACGCTCCAGTGCGAGCTCCAGGGAAGCAACAGGCTCTGTGTGAGTGCAGAGAGGGGCTTGCACCCTGCCTTTGCTCGTAGCCCATGCAGGGACATGGTTTCAGGACGGCCGCTGGGCTCTGGTGCTCCAGGACAGGCAGGCACAGGCATAGGAGGAAAGGATGCCACTGCACAGGAGGAGCTGGGGTGAGCACGCAGCTCTGCTTTCACGGGAGGGAGGAAGGGAGGCCTGCCCAGAGGGATGCTCTGCATAGGAATCTCCATCCCTGAGCTTGGTTAATGGCTGGTGGAGGAAGGCCAAGCCATCATCTTCAAAAGCTCCCACTGGCTGAAAGAGCCGTCCAAGGGAAGGCTCATGGGACTCAACAAAGCGGCTGGTGCCAATGTGGAGGGCGCTGGTGCAGCTGCTTTGGTTCTGTCTGCTTTGGCCCGTGGCAGGGGTCAGCTGGGTAGAAGCAGGACAGAGTGGGAAGAGCCTTGCTGAGGGGAAGCAGGAGGGGGGAAATGCATATTAGAAGCAAAGTTTATGTCCATTATTGCTGGAGAAACCGGCTGCTGCTGGAAGAGCCAGGGCCGGGCAAGTCTGCTAATGCTGCTCGATAAATCAGTGTCCATTATGGAAGAGGGTGAAGCAGTGGGCAGCGCTCGGGAAGTCGTGCACTTAGCCCTGAAGGAGATGCCACCAGCTCAGCATGCACCAAGCCTCCAAGGAGGCGTTTGGGACCACTAGGGCCCAGACCAGAGGTGTTCCCCCCTTACAGCCCTTTTCCTCCCATGTGTCGGGGCGGGGATGGGGTGTCAGTGACAAGCAGAGGTGCAAAACGCTTTGCAGAGGTATCTGCTGTGGGACCGAGCGCTCTGAACCCCCGGGCTGCCCGGCACCTTCCCTGGGCTGGGCACTGAAGCAAGGGCGACCGGCGGCACCCGTCCTCCAGCCCAGCCCAGCCCAGCCCCTGCGAGCAGCGCGGGGCGGGGGCCAGGGACGGCGCGGGGTGCGGGGGCCACCAGCCCCGCTCTCCTGTACCACCGGTCGCGGTGCGCGGCAGCCCCAGCGCCGGTGCGCGGGGAGCCCCGTCCCGCAGCCCCCGGGGGCCGCCCCTCGCCGCGCTGGAGCGGGGGAGGCGGCGGGAGGAGGGGACTGGCGCTGCCGCCGCCGCTCCCGTGCCCGCACCGCCCCGCGCCCGCCGGCGGCTCCTCCCGGAGGGGAGGCGGGGGCCGGCGCGGCGGCGGCTCCCAGCCCGGCCCCGCCGCGGCAGACCCGGCCGGCGGCAGCGGGCGAGCGGAGCCCGGGCCGTGCCAAGCGCGCTGGGGCGATGCCGCCACCGCCACCGCCGGTCCGCAGCGCCGCCGCCGCCCCCCGCACGGCGGGTGCGGAGCGGAGGCAGCCGGTGACCGAGCGTCCCTAGGGCGGCCCCGCGCCCGGACCGAGGTTCGGGGCTGCAGGGGTTGGAGGGGGGGGAGCGGCTCGGACCCGGGAGCGCCGCCGCCTCTCGAGCTGTCGCTGCGGAGAGGGGGAGCTGCGTTACTGCAGGTGGAGGGTTTGGCGGGGGGGGCGGCCAGGGGAGATGCCATTTCTGACCGAAGGAGATCGCCGGCGAGGATGAGATGCAGGTGAGCGAGACGGGGGTGCTGGGGCGGGGGGAACCGGGGCTGGCGGTACCGGCGGTGCGGGGGGGGCTCCGTCCTCGACCCCTCCCTCGGGCCGGACCCGCGCTGGTGCTCGGGGGAACTCAGTGCGTGCACAGGAGAGGGCACGGCCGGTGCGTGTGTGTGTGCGTGCCGCGGGAGCGGCGCCGGGTGGCGGGGAGCGGAGCGGGCACCGCCGGGCGCGGAGGGGCAGCGGGGCCGAGGACTGCGGGGCGTGGGGCTGGAGGCGAGCGTGTGCCCCGGGGCCTGGAGCCCTCCGTCCCCTCCGGGGGCTGCCCCAGCCCCGCTCCGCCTGCGCGGCTTCCCTCTGCTGATGCCCTGCCCGGCTCCCTGCCTCGCTCCAGCCCCTGCGGGAATCGGCAGCTTCCAGCCACCCGGGACTGGGGTCCCGGCCCCCCGGGGCTGACTCGCCCGGTGAAGGGCTGGGGCTCGGTGGCGCTGAGGCGAGCGCAGGGCTGCATCCTGATGTGGGAGCTCTCCTCCTGCTCCCCTGGTAGTTAAGCAGATGAGTTAGCCGCTCTGGAGCAGATTACAATTCAGGTAGGGTATGGCCGGGATAGCGCTGCCGGGGGAGCAGGGATATCAGCCTCAAGCAGGCAGTGCCCAGCTCCCCCAGCCAGCGAGGGTTAATTCAAGAGGAGGAATCGTCCCTCTACCTGTCCCCAAGGCAGAAACGCGAAGGGTTAAATACGGGCAGGGAGAGCTCTGAGTGACCGCGCGGAAGGCAGGAGCCATGGGGGGTGATTTTCCATGGCAGGGGCTCACCTCTCCATCACCAGCCCCCCAGCCTGGAGGTAGGTGAGTCGGGGGCCGTGGGCAGTTCCTGCTGGGTGGGATGATCCCTCAGGTTCCAGGGGAGTTCTGGGGACCCTGAAGGGTTCCCCCCACTTGAGCTCAGCCCCACACACAGCGAACGGGAGATGCTGGGCGCGGGGCGGGGGCGCTGGCCAGGCTGCCAGCAGGGGCTCAGCCCTCGGTTTGGGTCTGGCAGAAAACCGAAGGGGTTAATGTGGAAGGGACTTCTCAGGCAGGCAGGATTGCAGGGATGCTCCGGAGCGTGCTGGCCAGAAGGGCTTCGGGAGCCCTCCCGGGCAGTTCCATTGCTTGTTGCTCTCTGAGAGCGTGTGTAGGTTATTGGGTTTTTCACCTTGGGTGTATAAATAGTGCGAGCGGAGGGCAGAGGCACGGTTTGCTCCAGGGGCTGGAGGTGCCGCCTCGCCGGAGAAAGGGGAGTGTGGGTGCTGTGAAAGCGATGTGCAGTAGGCGGGAGGGACAGCGGGTGAGTGTGGGCACGGGTGGGACCAGGTCCCCCCGCCGCGGGTGCATGCTGGATGCTGCTGGTTGGTGAAGCCCAGGCTCTGCTGCCTCTCTCTGCCTGTCGCTCCCACCGGAGCAGTTGCCATCCATGGTCCTTCCACAGCGAACGCCCTTTCCAGTAAGAGACCCTCCGTGCTGGCCTGCAGCAGGGACCGGTGACAGCCCCCAGCCCATGCTGGGCTCTCTGCCCGCAGGGACAGGGCAGTTTGGGCATGCCCAGGAGCAGCCCCACTCCACAGATCCCCTTCTCCCTTCTCTCTCCCCTTCCCCTGCACCACCTACCGGAGCCGGGCTCTGGAATGAAATCCCTTCCCCATCCCCATCCCAGCCTCCCGCCAGCCTTAACCCTCTGCTCGCTGCTCTGCCACTTGCAGCAGCCCTCACCTGACCTTCACGCCTGCTGGAGATGGCCGTGGAGCTGTGACTGCACGGGGCTGCATGGACCCTACCAGGGCTGCCTGCACTGCCCAACCCATCCCATCCCACCCCATCCCAGCCCCACGCCAGCACCACAGCCCCCTTGCCATGCCTTCTATGTGCGGCTCCGGGCTCCTTCCTGGAGCACGTTGGCTCGGTACCTTAAGAACATGGAGAAGAAGGGGCTTCTTCTCCTCCCTGGGCTATAGCCCCCAGCCACCTCGGAGCTGGCAGGGCTGTGGCAGTGGCACCGGCTGTTTGGGCAGCCCCTGCTTCCACTGAGCCTCCCATGGGATGGGCAGGGAGGGACTGGAGCAGATGCCGGAGCTGGGGAATGCAGCACCTAGGGAAGAGTCAGGTTTTCCAAGCCTTTTTGTGGAGGGTTTAATTGCAAAACAAATGGTTATAGTTCTGTAATGCCGAACCATGCTGCAGTTACTCTACACCTATAACGTAATTACTCTGTGATACCTCTAATTACCACTGTTTCATATCACTGAAAGGTTAACAGCATGACTGAATGACTTATTGTTCCTTGAGTCTCCTACTTAATACAGTCACTGTAATGATGCTGAAGTTTATATTGCTTGATGTATGTAACAAGTATAAAATCCTGTAACTTCAAGTTTTATTCCAGGGCTTGAGAAATCCCATTATGATAACGCCACAATTGCAGTATAATTATAGTGGAATTGATGAATTACAAAGCTCAACCCAACCTGTTGTGCTTCCACCATGTGCTGGGTGCTGGGGTGACACTGGGCAATGTCTGCGTCCCCCCTCGAGGCTGTGCTTGCGATGGGCACCCACATCTCTGTGGATGTCCTGGTGGACAGCGCGGCTCCACCAACTCGTTTGCCAGCCTTCAGGTGTGGAAGCTGCTGGAGACCCTTCTCCATGTCCCCCCTTGGCTGTGGCCCCTGGGGCAGTCTGCTTGGGCTGTGCTGGTGCTGTTGGCTCGCATTGCCTCTCCTTGCGTGGCACAGGCCAATGTGGGCTCCTTGTCCCCATACTCCCCCTTTGTGCTCAGCACCATGGCAGTAGCTTGGGGCTGGTGAGAGGAGGGCAGAGCCGGTGGTGCCCGGAGCGTGGCGAGGGAGGGTGAACACATCCAGTCACTGAGTCAGCAGCTCTCCTCCGTTCTGTGCTGAAGGGAAGGGAGCAGGGTTTATCCTAGCATGAGCAGAAATGGCTTTTGGTGGGAAAAGAGCCAGAAGAGCTCATTAGGTAGCAGGGGAGGCTGGGATGAGAGAGAAGAGGGCTGCAAACGCTTAACTCAAATCAAACAACCCGAGAAAAATAAAGGCAGAAACCAACCGAAGGCCACGGCCTCAATTTTCTTCCGAGTCTATTTTTTATCCCCTTCTCTCTCTCCATCCAGGGGAGTAAGGATTGGAGCTTGCAGAGGGGAACGGCTGCATGGGGAGAGCTCTCCGTGCCTCCGCCACGTGCCCCAGCTCCCTGTGACCCCGCTGGGGACACGTCTGAGCGCCCGTTGGAGCCTGCAGCCGTTGGGACAGGGCGATGCAGGCAGGGAGAGGAGCGGGACTGGCTCGGGAAGGGCAGGACCCCGGTGCTGTCAGCAGCACAGCGTGGCCTCTGCCCTGGCACAGCCGGGTCACACTGAGGTGGCTGTGTCGGAGTTAATTGTCAGCGTGACCCGGTCAATTGAATAAGTGCTGCTGGATGACACAGGGTCCTGTCCCTCTTTAGGCTCCCTCCATCCCTGAGAGCAGCAGGGCCCACAGCCCTGGAGCCAAGGGCTGTGCTGGGGCAAGACCCAGGTGGTTCCCACCTCGCAGGAGCAGCACTGGGGGGTGACTGACAGAACCCACCTTGCCCTGCGAGGGGATGCAGGGTCATTGATGCACTGGCAGCAGCATGGCCGTGTTGGGGGGCACTGCTGTGAGCCCCACCGGAGGATCAGTCCTCCCTCTGGCATCGCCAACACCTCAGCCACCATCCCTTGCCCTCCACAGCCCCATACCCTATCCAAACATCTCCTAATGGAGCACAGCACCAGGCTAGGCAGCAGGTCAGCATCCCCATTGTGGGAGCCAGGGAGCTTGGCTTGGTTTCACTCATTCTGCTGGTTATAGGCACATAAATGGCTCCTGTTTAACCACCCTGCATGTTTTCTTCCACAATGTTTTCCATAAGCCAGTGAGTCTTCCGGTGCCCACAGCATCCTGCAGTGGCCACATGTCCACACATGGACACGACTCCCAGGCTCCAGAGGCACACGCACATGTCCTGGTCAGAGGCCAAGGGCTTTCCTTTCCCCACTGCAGCCCTTATGTGCCTTGTCTCAGGGCTGGGGTTGGGGTCCTGAGGTGGGCACGGTCCCAGAGGGTCCCTGCAGGGGGTGAGGAGGTGCGGGGCTGGGCTGTGCTTCCCAGGGCATGGTTCCTATGGCCCCAGTGATGCTCAGATGGCAGAATACCTGCTGGAGCCAGCAGGCTTGGCTGAGCCCTGCTTTGGGGACACACCGGGCACTGCTCCCCAGGGGATGGGCCTGGGAGCACCCACCCCTGCCCTTGCTGCTGGTTCCCGTGGTGCCTCTGCCACCCTCGCTGTTGCGTTCCCCATCACCCCACATTGCTCTCCGTTATCTCAGTA